>NC_133722.1:2946594-3224094 GCF_048934315.1 Petromyzon marinus
TGTGTGTATGTGTGTGTGGTGTGCATGTGTGTATGTGTGTGTGGTGTGTGTGTGTGGTGTGTATGTGTGTGTGGTGTGTATGTCTGTGTGTGTGTGTGGTGTGTATGTCTGTATGTGTGTGTGGTGTGTATGTGTGTGTGGTGTGTATGTATGTGTGGTGTGTATGTGTGTGTATGTGTGTGTGGTGTGTATGTGTGTGTGGTGTGTATGTATGTGTGGTGTGTATGTGTGTGTATGTGTGTGTGGTGTGTATGTGTGTACGTGTGTGTGGTGTGTGTGTGTGTGTGGTGTGTGTTTGTGTGTACGTGTATGTGGTGTGTGTGTGTGTGTATGTGTGTGTGGTGTGTATGTGTGTGTGTGTATGTGTGTGTGTGTGTGGTGTGTATGTGTGTACGTGTGTGTGTGTGTGTGTGTGTGGTGTGTATGTGTGTGTGTGTGTGGTGTGTATGTGTGTACGTGTGTGTGTGTGTGTGTGTGGTGTGTTTGTGTGTACGTGTATGTGGTATGTGTGGTGTGTATGTGTGTGTGGTGTGTATGTGTGGTGTGTATGTGTGTACGTGTGTGTGGTGTGTGTTTGTGTGTATGTGGTGTGTGTGGTGTGTATGTGTGTGTGGTGTGTATGTGTGTGTGGTGTGTATGTGTGTGTGGTGTGTATGTGTGTGTGGTGTGTATGTGTGTACGTGTGTGTGTGTGTGTATGTATGTGTGTGTGTGGTGTGTACGTGTGTGTGGTATGTATGTGTGTGTGTGGTGTGTATGTGTGTGTGGTGTGTATGTGTGTACGTGTGTGTGGTGTGTGTGTGTATTGTATGTGCGGTGTGCACCATTTCAGGAGGTGGAGCGCCACAGGCAGGCCTGTTCTATCCTGGAGCACAAGTCTACGCAGCTCCAGGCCGCACTGGCTCAGAGGGAACAGCTCATCGAGGTGAGCAGTGCTCACCTGGCACCCCTCACCTGCTGCTGCTGCTGCTGCTGCTGCCATCAGCACTTGCAGCAGGCCCCGCTCGGGTTCCCCGCACCGCCCCGGGGGTTCCCCACGCGGCTCCACAGCCCCTCGGCGGTGTCGGCCCGGAGCGCTCCTTCCCCCGGACCCCCTCCGCCTTCTCGTTGGCCGGCGCTCATCGTCTAACCTTCCGATTCTCTCTCCTTGTCCTCCCCCTCCCCCCCCCTCCTCGTTTCTCTGCTCCCCCTGCCCGCGTTGCTGTGTCCACTCCGCTGCCCACGTCCTCCGTTTGTCTCCAACTGTCCCTCCGCTCTCTGTTGCCGTTTCCCTTCCGTTCCCTCCATCCCCTTCGGGGACCCCTCTCCGTCGCCGCCCGTTACCACTGCCGCTGCCGTGCCATACGAACCTCGCTCATGTTGCCGCCGCCAATCCTCCGCTCGCTCGCTCGCTCGCTCGCTCACTCACTTGGTCGCTCGTTCAATTGCTCGCTTGTTCAATCGCTCACTCAATTTATTGTTTGCTCCATCAATCGCTTGCTCGATCAATAAACCACTCGCTCGACCAATAAACCACTCGTTCGATCAATAAACCACTCGCTCGCCCATCAGGAAAATGCGCGTCTCCACGCCCGCGAGTGCGAGCTCGGCAAGGAGGTGTTGGATCTGCAGGAGACCGTGGGCTGGAAGGACAAGAAGATAGCGGTATGGCGACACGGCCGGGGTTAGGGTTCACAGTTAGAGGTTAGGGTTCACAGTTAGAGGTTAGGGTTCACAGTTAGAGGTTAGGGTTCACAGTTAGAGGTTAGGGTTCACAGTTAGAGGTTAGGGTTCACAGTTAGAGGTTACGGTTCACAGTTAGAGGTTACGGTTCACAGTTAGAGGTTAGGGTTCACAGTTAGAGGTTAGGGTTCACAGTTAGAGGTTAGGGTTCACAGTTAGAGGTTAGGGTTCACAGTTAGAGGTTAGGGTTCACAGTTAGAGGTTAGGGTTCACAGTTAGAGGTTAGGGTTCACAGTTAGAGGTTACGGTTCACAGTTAGAGGTTACGGTTCACAGTTAGAGGTTAGGGTTCACAGTTAGAGGTTAGGGTTCACAGTTAGAGGTTAGGGTTCACAGTTAGAGGTTAGGGTTCACAGTTAGAGGTTAGGGTTCACAGTTAGAGGTTAGGGTTCACAGTTAGAGGTTACGGTTCACAGTTAGAGGTTACGGTTCACAGTTAGAGGTTAGGGTTCACAGTTAGAGGTTAGGGTTCACAGTTAGAGGTTAGGGTTCACAGTTAGAGGTTAGGGTTCACAGTTAGAGGTTAGGGTTCACAGTTAGAGGTTAGGGTTCACAGTTAGAGGTTAGGGTTCACAGTTAGAGGTTAGGGTTCACAGTTAGAGGTTACGGTTCACAGTTAGAGGTTAGGGTTCACAGTTAGAGGTTAGGGTTCACAGTTAGAGGTTAGGGTTCACAGTTAGAGGTTAGGGTTCACAGTTAGAGGTTAGGGTTCACAGTTAGAGGTTAGGGTTCACAGTTAGAGGTTAGGTTTCACAGTTAGAGGTTAGGTTTCACAGTTAGAGGTTAGGGTTCACAGTTAGAGGTTAGGGTTCACAGTTAGAGGTTAGGGTTCACAGTTAGAGGTTAGGGTTCACAGTTAGAGGTTAGGGTTCACAGTTAGAGGTTAGGGTTCACAGTTAGAGGTTAGGGTTCACAGTTAGAGGTTAGGGTTCACAGTTAGAGGTTAGGGTTCACAGTTAGAGGTTAGGGTTCACAGTTAGAAGTTAGGGTTCACAGTTAGAGGTTAGGTTTCACAGTTAGAGGTTAGGTTTCACAGTTAGAGGTTAGGGTTCACAGTTAGAGGTTAGGGTTCACAGTTAGAGGTTAGGGTTCACAGTTAGAGGTTAGGGTTCACAGTTAGAGGTTAGGGTTCACAGTTAGAGGTTAGGGTTCACAGTTAGAGGTTAGGGTTCACAGAGGTTAGGGTTCACAGTTAGAGGTTAGGGTTCACAGTTAGAGGTTAGGGTTCACAGTTAGAGGTTAGGGTTCACAGTTAGAGGTTAGGGTTCACAGTTAGAGGTTAGGGTTCACAGTTAGAGGTAAGGGTTCACAGTTAGAGGTTAGGGTTCACAGAGGTTAGGGTTCACAGTTAGAGAGGTTAGGGTTTTGGGTTCAAAGTTTGGTTTAGGGTGAGAGTTTTGGAGTTAGGGTTTGGGTGAGGGTTAGACGTTAGGGTTTATGGTTGTGGGTTATGGTTAGGGGGTAAGGGCTAGGTTATTAGGGTTTAGCAAGTAGGGTTAGGCGGTGAGGGTTAGAGGGTGCCGGGTTATAGTTTAGGAGTTACGGTTTGGCATTAGAGTGCAGGGTTGGTTCTGGATTATGGGTTTGGGTGAGGGGTTGGCGTGCGCGGTTGGGGCGTGGGGTTGGGGTGCGGGATGGGGATACAAGTTTGGGGTGTGAGGTTAGCGTGGGGGATGGGGGTTATGGGGTGTGAGGTTGGGGTGTGGGGTGTGAGGTTGGGGTGCGGGGTTAGCATGGGGGGTTAGGGTGCGGGATTGGGGTGTGAGGTTGTGATCACGTGTATATCGACTGCTCTTCTCACCCCGTCTCTTGGATGGAGTTCTCCGTGCACTGACCTCACTCTTCTCTCCCGTCGCCCGTGTGTGACCGCCCCTCCTCTCCCGCTTTCCTTATCTCCGTTATCTCTCTCCCGCCGGTCTTTCCATCTGGCTATCTGTCCGCCCGTTTGTACCATTGAATCCGTCCGGCTGTCCGTCCGTTTGTCCGTCTGCCTATCCCTTCGTCCATCTGTCCTTCCGCCCGTCCGTCCTTCCTTCCGTGGCGGGCCTGCTGCCAGGCCCTGGAGAGGCACAAGGCCTACTGTGATAGCCTAAGAGCGGAGAGAGATGAGCCGGGAGCTGAGGTTTGCCGTCCGCTCCACGGGATTCAGGTACGGTCGCCGCTGCCGCCGCCACCACCAGCAGAAACACCGAATACGCGTGTGGGGGTGGTGCCGGCCACCCACCCCCCCTCGTGTGCCGTGCCGGCCTTCATAGGTGCTGCTCGCTAACGGCACTTGCCCCAACAGTCTGTTAAGGGCTACACGGGGGATCTATTTCTGGGTGTGTGCGTGCGTGCGTGCGTGTAGAGGCACGGGCTGGCCGTGGTGCAGGGCTCCGTGTGTAACGGGGAGCGGGAGGAGACGGGGGCGGCGCCGCTCGCGCTGGTGTCACGGACGTCGGCGCGGATCCTGGACGCGCTGGGAGACGGGCCCCTGGGTACGACCCCGGCACACGGTGCACGTCCACGGCGCACCCTGCACATCCACGGCACACTCTGCGCGTCCACGGTGCACGTCCACGGCACAGCCTGCACGTCTGGATGTCCACCCCCCTAGTGGCGCTTGTGACGTCCGTAGATCTTTTTAAAATCTATATTGAAAACTTATTTCTTGATGAAACTCATTTCTTGATAAAACTAATTTCTTGATAAAAACTCACCTCCGGTTAGCACTGTTGGCTACGTACGGTGGTGTGAAAGAAGTTCAACATACGTACATACACGGAGCAGGGTCTGTTTTCACAGGGGGCGGGGAGAGGTGGAGGGATTCAGAGTGTGGGTGGCCACACAAAGGTCATGTGATTTAGCGGTGACTTGATCTGTTTTATATTCGTATGTGGCCATGACCACCGACTGGTGTCGTCTTAATAATCACTGTCAGTGTGCCAGTGGTTGGCAGACTTAAAACTGAAGGTTCTTATCATGAGGGAGACCGCTTAATTCCTGTCGCAGCCTCGTTAGCATTTCCGTCAGTACACAGCCAAGCAGACACAAGCACTTCCTCTAACCCTTACTACACTATCCAAGCAGACCTTTAGCCCCAACCCTTACTACACTAGCCAACTAGACACTAGCCCTAACCCTTACTACACTAGCCATCTAGACACTAGCCCTAACCCTTACTACACTAGCCATCTAGCCACTAGCCCTAACCCTAACTACACTAACCAACTAGACACTAGCCCTAACTGTTCCTACACTAACCAACTAGACACTAGCCCTAACCCTAACTACACTAGCCATCTAGACACTAGCCCTAACCTTTACTACACAAGCCATCTAGACACTAGCCCTAACACTTACTACACTAGCCATCTAGACACTAGCCCTAACCCTTACTACACTAGCCAACTAGACACTAGCCCTAACCCTTACTACACTAGCCATCTAGACACTAGCCCTAACCCTTACTACACTAGCCAACTAGACACTAGCCCTAACCCTTACTACACTAGCCATCTAGACACTAGCCCTAACCCAACTACACTAGCCAACTAGACACTAGCCCTAACCCTTACTACACTAGCCATCTAGACACTAGCCCTAACCCTAACTACACTAGCCATCTAGACACTAGCCCTAACCCTAGCCACACTAGCCATCTAGACACTAGCCCTAACTACACTAGCCAACTAGACACTAGCCCTAACCCTAACTACACTAGCCATCTAGACACTAGCCCTAACCCTAACTACACTAGCCAACTAGACACTAGCCCTAACCCTAACTACACTAGCCATCTAGACACTAGCCCTAACCCTAACTACACTAGCCAACTAGACACTAGCCCTAACCCTTACTACACTAGCCAACTAGACACTAGCCCTAACCTTTACACTAGCCATCTAGACACTAGCCCTAACCCTTACTCCACTAGCCATCTAGACACTAGCCCTAACCCTAACTACACTAGCCAACTAGACACTAGCCCTAACCCTTACTACACTAGCCATGTAGACACTAGCCCTAACCCTTACTCCACTAGCCAACTAGACACTAGCCCTAACCCTAACTACACTAGCCAACTAGACACTAGCCCTAACCCTAACTACATTAGCCAACTAGACACTAGCCCTAACCCTTACTGCACTAGCCATCTAGACACTAGCCCAACCCTAACTTCACTAGTCATCTAGACACTAGCCCTAACCCTTACTACACTAGCCATCTAGACACTAGCCCTAACCCTAGCCACACTAGCCATCTAGACACTAGCCCTTACCCTAACTACACTAGCCATCTAGACACTAGCCCTAACCCTTACTACACTAGCCATCTAGACACTAGCCCTAACCCTTACTACACTAGCTATCTAGACACTAGCCCTAACCCTTACTACACTAGCCATTTAGACACTAGCCCTAACCCT
The DNA here is from genome assembly GCF_048934315.1 of Petromyzon marinus. Taxonomy (NCBI): domain Eukaryota; kingdom Metazoa; phylum Chordata; class Hyperoartia; order Petromyzontiformes; family Petromyzontidae; genus Petromyzon; species Petromyzon marinus. The sequence goes on from NC_133722.1 coordinate 2,952,723, forward strand.
AACTACACTAGCCAACTAGACACTAGCCCTAACCCTAGCCACACTAGCCATCTAGACACTAGCCCTAACCCTTACTACACTAGCCATCTAGACACTAGCCCTAACCCTTACTACACTAGCCAACTAGACACTAGCCCTAACCCTTACTACACTAGCCATCTAGACACTAGCCCTAACCCTTACTACACTAGCCAACTAGACACTAGCCCTAACCCCTACTACACTAGCCATCTAGACACTAGCCCTAACCCTTACTACACTAGCCATCTAGACACTAGCCCTAACCCTTACTACACTAGCCAACTAGACACTAGCCCTAACCCTTACTACACTAGCCATCTAGACACTAGCCCTAACCCTTACTACACTAGCCAACTAGACACTAGCCCTAACCCTTACTACACTAGCCATCTAGACACTAGCCCTAACCCTTACTACACTAGCCAACTAGACACTAGCCCTAACCCCTACTACACTAGCCATCTAGACACTAGCCCTAACCCTTACTACACTAGCCATCTAGACACTAGCCCTAACCCTTACTACACTAGCCAACTAGACACTAGCCCTAACCCTTACTACACTAACCATCTAGACACTAGCCCTAACCCTAACTACACTAGCCAACTAGACACTAGCCCTAACTCTAGCCACACTAGCCATCTAGACACTAGCCCTAACCCTTACTACACTAGCCATCTAGACACTAGCCCTAACCCTAACTACACTAGCCATCTAGACACTAGCCCTAACCCTAACTACACTAGCCATCTAGACACTAGCCCTAACCCTTACTACACTAGCCATCTAGACACTAGCCCTAACCCTAACTACACTAGCCAACTAGACACTAGCCCTAACCCTAACTACACTAGCCATCTAGACACTAGCCCTAACCCTAACTACACTAGCCATCTAGACACTAGCCCTAACCCTTACTACACTAGCCATCTAGACACTAGCCCTAACCCTAACTACACTAGCCATCTAGACACTAGCCCTAACCCTTACTACACTAGCCATCTAGACACTAGCCCTAACCCTAACTACACTAGCCATCTAGACACTAGCCCTAACCCTAACTACACTTGCCATCTAGACACTAGCCCTAACCCTAACTACACTAGCCATCTAGACACTAGCCCTAACCCTTACTACACTAGCCATCTAGACACTAGCCCTAACCCTAACTACACTAGCCATCTAGACACTAGCCCTAACCCTAACTAGACTAGCCATCTAGACACTAGCCCTAACCCTTACTACACTAGCCAACTAGACACTAGCCCTAACCCTTACTCCACTAGCCAACTAGACACTAGCCCTAACCCTTACTACACTAGCCATCTAGACACTAGCCCTAACCCTTACTACACTAGCCATCTAGACACTAGCCCTAACCCTTACTACACTAGCCAACTAGACACTAGCCCTAACCCTAACTACACTAGCCAACTAGACACTAGCCCTAACCCTTACTACACTAGCCACATGTAACTCTAGCCACGCGTACATAGTGGAACCCGTCGAATGAGCATCGAGGTATCGGCGCTCGTCTCCTGTTCACATCACTGCACAGCCAGTGGCGGAAATTCCACATTCCTATGGCGGGAGGGAGCCTTTCCACAAGACAACCGCTGTTGACTTTCCCTACCACCCCCCCTCCCCCACAAACTGGCGACCTGCTGATGTGGCGACGCTCACTTCAACCGGCCTGTCCGTGGGGGGGGGAGGGGGGGCTGCACCAGTAGGGGGGGCTGCACCAGTAGGGGGGGCTGCACCAGTAGGGGGCGCCATGTCTCTTATTGTTCTCTGTCCCATTGGTTCTGTCTGTGCAGACGTGAGGCTCACGAAACTGACGGACGAGAGGGACGGACTGGAGGAGCAGGTAACCGCCACACCCTGGCGGCGGGCACCTTCATTGACCCCTCGCACCTCCCTCATCGGACCCCCTGCACTGACCCCCTGCACTGACCCCCTGCGCTGACCCCCTGTGGACCCCCTGCGCTGACCCCCCGTGGACCCCCTGCACTGACCCCCTGCGCTGACCCCCTGTCGACACCCTGCACCCCCCCCCTCGACCCCCCCCCTCGACCCCCCCCCCCGTAGGTGCGGAGGCTGAAGTCGGAGCTGGAAGCGGAGCGTCAGAAGGGGGGCGGCGTGCGGGGGGGCGAGGTGGGGGGCCCCGGCGTGGGGGGGGGCGGCGAGGCGGGGGCCCCCGACGGCGTCACCGGCGCCGGCACCGGTGACGCCGCCGTCCACGTCGCCGAGATGCAGAGTGAGGGAGGCTCACAATGGCCGTGTCGCGGGTCACGGGGTCGACGCTTGGCAGGTCACGGGTTCACGGTTCCAGACCTGCAGTTGGGTGGCCGTCTCTCACTCGTGTACAGCTCCACTGCTGGATGAGTCCCCGCCCCATACTGTTCCTGATTGGACGGCACTGCAATCCTGCTGCTGCTGCTGCTGCTGTGATATCTGGGAAGGAGCACCGCTCGGTTGCTTCCTCGCTGCTGCACGCGATGGAATTCCGAGCGTAGCAGCGGTCGGGGTGATTTGATGATCCGGCCGCTCGCCGAGTCACTCCAGGTGCTCGCTCGCCGGCAGTCAGTCGTCTCCTTGCAACTCTTCTGTTGCTACTACTACCACCGCCACGGGAACTGTTCCGTGGTGATCTTCACTCGTTGATTCCGGGCACTGACTGCTTTTGTCTAAACCGCCGCGGCCGCCACACTTTGAGCGTGTCACGAATTCTAAAGGATGATTACTCTTTATAATTATCGTCATTGTTCACCGGGCTCCTCTTGCGCGACGTGTTGTGACGTGCGTGTGTGCGTGTCGGTCCGTCGCGACAGGGGAGGCGCAGCGCCAAGTGAGCGAGCTCAAGTTCAAGGTGGCCAAGGCGGAGCAGGAGAAGGCGGCGCTCGAGCAGAACGTGAGGGCGGCGCCCGCGATCGCACCGCCGGTGCTGCTGCTGCTGCTGCCGCTGGTGGCGCTGCTGGTGGAGCTAGTGGTGGAGCTGCTGGTGGAGCTGGTAGTGGCGCTGCTGGTGGTGGCGCTGCTGCTGGTGGCGCTGCTGGTAGCGCTGCTGGTGGTGGTACTGGTGGTGGCGCTGGTGCTGGTGGTGCGGCTGGTGATGGTGCTGGTGGTGGTGCTGGTGGTGGCGCTGGTGGTGGCGCTGCTGGTGGCGCTGCTGGTGGAGCTGGTGGTGGCGCTGGTGGTGGTGCTGGTGGTGGTGGTGGTGCTGGTGCTGGTGGTGTGGCTGGTGATGGTGCTGGTGGTGCTACTGATAGTGGTGGTACTGCTGGAGTGGCTGGTGGTGGTCGTTTGGTCTGAGCTGCCGCTGCTGGCTCCGCTAACTCTCGATTGCACTGTCATTGCTCGCGTTACCACAAACACCACTACCACCACGATCATCACTACCACCACTACCACCACGATCACCACTACCACCACTACCACCACTACCACCACGATCATCACTACCAATACTACCACCACGATCATCACTACCACCACTACCACCACGATCACCACTACCACCACTACCACCACGATCATCACTACCACCACTACCACCACGATCATCACTACCACCACTACCACCACGATCACCACTACCACCACTACCACCACGATCATCACTACCACCACTACCACCACGATCACCACTACCACCACTACCACCACGATCATCACTATCACCACTACCACCACGATCACCACTACCACCACTACCACCACGATCATCACTATCACCACTACCACCACAAACACCACTACCACCACGATAATCACTACCACCACTACCACCACGATCACCACTACCATCACTACCACCACGATCATCACTATCACCACTACCACCACGATCATCACTATCACCACTACCACCACGATCATCACTATCACCACTACCACCACGATCATCACTATCACCACTACCACCACGATCATCACTACCACCACTACCACCACGATCATCACTATCACCACTACCACCACGATCATCACTATCACCACTACCACCACGATCATCACTATCACCACTACCACCACGATCATCACTACCACCACTACCACCACGATCATCACTATCACCACTACCACCACGATCATCACTATCACCACTACCACCACGATCATCACTATCACCACTACCACCACGATCATCACTACCACCACTACCACCACGATCACCACTACCACCACTACCACCACTACCACTACGATCATCACTACCACCACTACCACCACAAACACCACTACCATCACTACCACCACAAACACCATTACCACCACTACCACCACGATCATCACTATCACCACTACCACCACGATCATCACTATCACCACTATCACCACTACCACCACAAACACCACTACCACCACGATCATCACTACCACCTCTACCACCACGATCATCACTATCACCACTACCACCACAAACACCACTACCACCACTACCACCACTACCACCACTACCAATACTACCACCACAATCATCACTATCACCACTACCACCACGATCATCACTACCACCACGATCATCACTACCACCACTACCACCACGATCACCACTACCACCACTACCACCACTACCACCACAATCACCACTACCACCACAAACACCACTACCACCACAAACACCACTACCACCACAAACACCACTACCACCACAAACACCACTACCACCACGATCATCACTACCACCACGATCATCACTTCCACCACTACCACCACAAACACCACTACCATCACTACCACCACAAACACCATTACCACCACTACCACCACGATCATCACTATCACCACTACCACCACGATCATCACTATCACCACTATCACCACTACCACCACTACCACCACTACCACCACGATCATCACTACCACCACGATCATCACTTCCACCACTACCACCACAAACACCACTACCATCACTACCACCACAAACACCATTACCACCACTACCACCACGATCATCACTATCACCACTACCACCACGATCATCACTATCACCACTATCACCACTACCACCACAAACACCACTACCACCACGATCATCACTACCACCTCTACCACCACGATCATCACTATCACCACTACCACCACAAACACCACTACCACCACTACCACCACTACCAATACTACCACCACAATCATCACTATCACCACTACCACCACGATCATCACTACCACCACGATCATCACTACCACCACTACCACCACGATAATCACTATCACCACCATTACCACCACTACCACCACGATCATCACTATCACCATCTCCGCAACTGCTAACACCACCCTCGCCACCAACACCACCACTACCGCTGCCATCGTCACCATCACCACCTTCACCATCACCACCATCATCACCATCACCACCTTCATCACCACCATCATCACCATCACCACCATCACCACCATCATCACCATCCCCGCATGCGGCACTGCCACCACCAGCCGCTATCTCCACCGCCCCAACCGCTACCGCCACCCCCACCTCTGCCACCATTCCCTCTCTCCCCTCCCCCCCCCCCCCCCCCGCCCCCCACGAGTGCAGGTGCTGCGTCTGGAGGCACAGGCGTTGCGTCTGCGGGGGGCCGCCGAGGGCTGGGAGCGCACCGAGGACGAGCTGAAGGCGGAGCGGCGCCGCCTGCAGAGGGAGCTGCGGGCCGCCCTCGACCGCCTCGACGAGCTGCAGCTCACCAACGGGCACCTCGTGCGGCGCCTCGAGAAGATGAAGGCCAACCGCTCCGCCCTGCTCAGCCAGCAGTAGCACGCGCGGGGGGGGGGGGCGGGGGGAGGTAGAGCACGGGGGGGGGCGGGGCTGGTACGTCGGTGCGGGGGGGAGGGGTTCCGAGAAACCGCTCGTCCCCCTACCCCGCCTCGGTGGACGGGGGAGCAGCGGGAGAAAGGGGGCCACGGGGAACGTGGGGGCCACGGGGAACGTGGGGGCCACGGGGAACGTGGGGGCCACGGGGCACGTGGGGGCCACGGGGCACGTGGGGGCCACGGGGAACGTGGGGGCCACGGGGTACGTGGCGGCCACGGGGAACGTGGGGGCCACGGGGAACGTGGGGGCCACGGGGCACGTGGGGGCCACGGGGAACGTGGGGGCCACGGGGCACGTGGGGGCCACGGGGAACGTGGGGGCCACGGGGAACGTGGGGGCCACGGGGCACGTGGGGGCCACGGGGAACGTGGGGGCCACGGGGAACGTGGGGGCCACGGGGAACGTGGGGGCCACGGGGAACGTGGGGGCCACGGGGAACGTGGGGGCCACGGGGAACGTGGGGGCCACGGGGAACGTGGGGGCCACGGGGAACGTGGGGGCCACGGGGAACGTGGGGGCCACGGGGAACGTGGGGGCCACGGGGAACGTGGGGGCCACGGGGAACGTGGGGGCCACGGGGAACGTGGGGGCCGCACGGTTGTGGGTCTGAGAGACCGCTCGTCCAGCGGTGGCGGGGGGTTACGGGGGGGGGGGGCTGGAGGGGCGGCGGGGTGGGTGTGACTCGCCACTTGCTGCAGGGGGACCCAAAAACCCTTCAGGGGGTGACCTCATCCAGCAGGGCTGGGGAGCTGGGGCGGGGGGGCGGCGGTGAGGGGGGGGGGGGGGGTGGACCAGGCCTGTGGAGGCCTGTGGGAGTGCTTCCGCTCGTCCAGCGGTGGAGATGAAGTGGAGGGAGGCCCCAAAGCTGGCTGGCAGCAGCCTTGGCGGGGCGCTCGGGAGGATGTCGCCGTGCAGGCCGCAGGGTGCGGGGTTTTGTGCGGTGGGCGAGCAGTCGGTGGTGGGCGTAGCACCGTGGTGCCACGGTCAGCCACGGTGGTCTGGAGGATTGGGAGTCGCCGCTCGGCTAGCGGGGGCCACCTTGTCGCGTCTGGGGTGACCAACCACCACGAGCAGCAGTGGCACTTGGGATGGAGCTGGGCAGGGGTCTCAGAGGCCCCAGAATGACCACTCGGATCAGTCGGAGCGTGAAGCCACCAGTGGACCTGGTCTAATATGCCATTTTTCACGGTCGCATCCGAGCCAGTTTGGATGTGATACCATCACGGCACGGGTGGATTTCCACCGGCTCGTTGCCGTGCCGAGCCACGGGCGAAGCCGCTGGCCTCGCGAGACGCCCGAGTCTGGGGCCAAGCAGGGCCAGGGGCAGCACTGCGCTGCCACGCCAGCGGCTCGGCTCAGGTCGGCTTTTGCAGTGGAAAAACGACCCGGAGTCTGATGGGCTACGCCCAGCTGGCTTGGGCACGGTTGGGCAGTGGAAAAGACGTATGAGAGGTCCCCCGGTCTGTGGGGGACCTCGACATAATCGGCAGTGGCTTTGGGAACAACCTGGGCTGGAGTTGGGAGGTCCCAGTTACTGGGCACTCGCTCCTGAGACCCCCCTATAGGCCTAGAGGACTGAAAAGCATCGGACACTTGGTCCCCCTCCCCCCGCACCTCCGATTAGCGTGGTTGGCCACGCGCGGTGCGAAAGAAGTTCAACACGCGTACAAGTTGCGCGTGGAGCTACCTTTACTTTGCTCTTTAAATGATAACTCGCTTGGGTTGGGGGGCTCGTGCGCCGGTGCGGTGGCAGCGGGGAGGGGGGGGAGGTGGCGCTTGGGCCAGCACCGGCGTCAGATTTCAGCGAGGCAAGGTGAGCGATGTGCGCGCGTCTGTGCGACGCTCTCAGTGGGGAGCGGTGGCCTGGTGGTTGGCGCACTGCGCTACAAATCCAGCGACCCGGGTTCGATTTCCCACCCACGGCCAATATTGGTGACGATTATTTGAACCGGTGCTGGGACCCCTCCCCTGGATCGCCCGGTGCGGAGTGTATACAGCATCGGCACTGGGTAGACAAAAGCGGCCGGGCGTGGTGCTGGCCACGCACTCCCTCGTGTGCCGTGCGGCCCTTAATAGGTGCTCGCTAACAGCACTTGCTCCGAAAGCCTGCCAAGGGCTGTACGGGGGGTGGTGGGGGGGGGGATATTTGTGTTTGTGCAACGCCGTTTAACGCAACGATCGCACACTTCAGTCTGCTCGATTCAAACGCAACGCTGGGTTCTGTTCACGATGGGGGATGCCCATCGTAGCGGGACAGTGCGTCCCCGGGGCCGAATAGACAAAGTGGTGTAAGACGGGCCCTGGGAGGGTTGCGGCTCTTATCGTCGCTGCTGTGACTCACAACAACGCGTGTTTACCCAGGAAAGCCTCAGCTGAGGTCTCAAGATGTTTTGTTTCTTCCAAGAGGGGGCGGGGGGGAGTCCCTTTGCCAGGTTTTCGCAGCAGTAGGGGGGGGGCGGGGCGAGGCTGCCTCTTGCCACGCCACTGCCGCGCACGCCCCGGTGTGTTATTTCGAACGACAGAGAGAGGAGAGAGCCTCCCCTCTATCGGGAGGGGAGGGTGCCTGGCCTACCCTTCCACGCTGGCCAGACGTCGTCACGTTGCTCCCCCGTTGGAGACGGGCGCCCGCACGCGCTGGCGTCTCATCCGCTCGGCCGACTGGCAGCGAGCCGGCTCCGGGGTCGGCTCGGGGTCACGAGTCGCCCGACGGCCTCGCGAATCCTCGCAACCGCTCGCTCGCTCGCTCTCTCGCTCTCTCGCTGGTGGTGTGGTGGATCGCGGACGGAGTCGCGGGCGACGATTTTGAGACGAGCGATTTGCCCGCACATCTTCGATAATGGCAGCAGCAGCAGCAGCCGCCGGCGCTGTGGATTACCTGTGGAGCTCTGGTGGAGGGGAGTGAATTACATTGCACGCCACCCCCCCCCCCCACCCGTGGTCTTTTACCAGGGCCGTCGGTTTACATTCACAATGGAATCATCTCGTTTAATTTATCAAGCAAGAGCCACTTTTGTTTTTATTTTTCGCCGTTATGTATTTTGTGGGGAATGTTTTCAGCTGAGGGTTCGTTCGGGGGTCGTTAGAGACTAGGGGCAGGGCGGGGGCGGCCGGGGGGGGGCAACCGAAACTGACGAGAAGGGACATTTTTTTGTTGTACCAATTAGGTGAGAAATTGTCAACATTCCCAAGAGCCGCAATGCACGTGGTGAACACGAGAAACGGCGGTCCTCAATAAACGATGTCACGGGGAAGTTAGATAATCCTCTTCATCCCGTACGGGACAGGAGGCCACAATGAGTTCCCTCCGCTTCTTCCTGTCCTTGGCCGCGTGTCGAGCCTCGCCCCAAGACAGGTCGCGATCGCTGCCGCCAGCTCGTCCTTCGCGGCCTTGCGGCAAGTGGTCCCGGCCCTCCAGGAGTTGCCCTTTGCCCCGGTTGGTGTCCATGTCGGGGCAATTTTTGGCACGCGATTATTAGGACAACCGGTCTTCCTGTACAGTTCGGCGTTGCGGATTTCGTTTGGCCACGAGGAAGCGGGTGTCCTTTTAAGAGCCGCGGGATGCACGCCCCCTCCCCTGGGCTAGGGTGACAAAAATCGGGAACCGGGTTACTTGTTCCAGTTTTTTAGATCTGTCCCGAGTCTTCAAGAGGGCGGGGGGCGGTTGCGAGGCCCCCTTGCTTTGGAGTAACCTCGGGGCCCAGTTCCTCGTTCGGTAACTGATGTTGTGAGCGAGCGAGGTTGTTGGTAGTGGTAGTGTTCATGATGCTAGGGGAGGATTACCGGGCGTTTGGGGAAACGCCGACGTTCCGTCGCCGTATTAATTACAAGGGCCGGCTCACGGGGCGCCCTGCCATATTTATCTTAGGGCAGTGGAGGCGTCTCGTAATTAACGCGCGCGGTTTTTGCATTTAGTGCCAACTACACTCGAGTGACACCACGAAACGTGGTCATTAACAACGTGTCGGGCAGGTGAAGGGTGATGACGTGTTCTCCATGCGGCAACACACATGCCGCCGTTGTTGGGTCTTCATTGCGTTTACCTGTTGCTTGTGATCTCTTACCTGGGCACAGGTGTGAGTTGCATCTCATCACCGCCTGGACACGGGTGGGTGGGTAGCTCACCTGGCCACAGGTGTGGGTGGGTAGCTCACCTGGCCACAGGTGTGGGTGGGTAGCTCACCTGGCTACAGGTGTGGGTGGGTAGCTCACCTGGCCACAGGTGTGGGTGGGTAGCTCACCTGGCCACAGGTGTGGGTGGGTAACTCACCTGGCCACAGGTGTGGGTAGCTCACCTGGCCACAGGTGTGAGTGGGTAGCTCACCTGGCCACAGGTGTGGGTGGGTAGCTCACCTGGCCACAGGTGTGGGTGGGTAGCTCACCTGGCCACAGGTGTGATTGGGTAGCTCACCTGGCCATAGGTGTGAGTGGGTAGCTCACCAGGCCACAGGTGTGACTGGGTAGCTCACCTGGCCACAGGTGTGACTGGGTAGCTCACATGGCCATAGATGTGAGTGGGTAGCTCACTTAGCCATAGACGTGAGTTGTATCTCATTGCCACTTGGCCACAGGTATGAGTGGGTAGCTCACCTGGGCACAGGTGTGTTGCATCTCACCACCGCCTCTGCACAGGTGTGCGCTTGCGTGACGCTACGTCGCTGCGGGGCGACCTGCTGTCACGTACACACCTGTGTGTGAGGAGTGTGTGCACGTAGTCTGTGTTCACCATCTCGCAGGTGTGTCTGTGCGGTGTGCGTGCGAGGTGCCGTGCGGGGTGTGACCCCCATTCACCTGCAGATGTATCTGGTCGCCGCCACAGCCGACACAGATGCTGATCTCTTAACGGCGAGATTCGGATTTGTCCTTGAGCCACGGCCAGAAGTCGCGATCACCCGGGAGCGGATCAATCGTTGTGTGGCGGTACCAGTTTCTTTACATGGCCAATAAAAGCTGAATCGTGACAGTCGCATATTTCGTTTAGTGCATAATAAAGTACACAAACTAAACTGAATACATGCTTTAATAACGTGGCACCAACAGGACAACTATATTTGATTCTTTCGGTAAAGTCACGTAGAATGAGAATAACATCATAAATTGATAAAATAACAATAATATTCTCACGACGTTTCGGCCACAACACAAGCGGCCTTCATCGGGTGAAGGGGACGAGACTGTCTGGAGGACAGCGCTGGAGTGAGAAAGCCACGGTGAGATCACGACCTTTAAGCTGTGTGAGAAGAAACAAAGCGCCTTGACAAAGGAATTAGCATATAATTTAGCATTGAAATGGCCGAGTGATTAGCTTGTGACTGGTCACAGAAAAGGCTATGTTAAAGTTAAAGCATACACATCCGCAAAGGCACCCCTTGACAAAGGAATTAGCATAGAATTTAGCATTGAAATAGCTGAGTGATTAGCTTGTAACTGGTCACAGAAATAGCTATGTTAAAGTCAGAGCATATACATTCACCGAGGCAACTAGTACAAATCAAACAGGAGAATTTAGCATTGAAATAACTAGGCGAATTTAGCATTGAAATAACTGAGTGATTAGCTTGTGACTGGTCACAGAAATGGCTTTGTTGAAGTTAAGGCCTACACATCTGAGCTATTCACAGTAACTGGGTATACAATACAATATATAATGAATACTACATAGTGAACCAATAAAAAATACTAAAATATAAATTACCTCAATGTTATCAATAAACTCTATTCTCCAATCAGCTAAGCTACCAACAATAAGTCGTTATATATCACAATGCTATATGGCGAAAAATGGGTGGATTCTTACCCTCAACTTTAGCAACACGGATAGCTACGGGTCCCGTTCAGACGGACGAGTTCATCCATGGTCGGAACAGAGGAGGGGGAGAGAGACAGCTGCGAGGCGCTGTTATACTCCATGTTGTAAACCATACCATTAACCGTGGTGTGAGAAGTATTAAGAGTCAATGCCAGCGAAAGATCTGCGATCTGAAGGTCATCGTAAAATACAATTAATTAAGAACGGAAATGGTTTAAAACATCTTTCCAATGGTTACTAAGCCAGAATCCATCTTCTCGATTGAAATTGTCTCTGTGCTTGTATATGTGGATGGCCTCATGAACGAATCTCTCATGGTAGCCGGTTGGTTTGCAAAGAACCTCCGTCTTGGAGAAGTCAATGTCATGTGAGCCCACTGAATTATAACAGTGATCTGCCACGGCAGAGGAGTTCGTCCTACCGTGTTTCAAGTCTGCTTTATGTTCGCGGATGTGGTCCGAGATATGTCGTTTGGTTTCTCCAATGTAGCTAAGAAAACGTGCCAGTTTATAGGTGGGGGAGTTGATAGTAGAGACGATGGGATGAAGGGGTGTATCTTCTTTGTGTATCTTTTCTTGCTGATATACTGCGACCTTTCACTGGAAAAACCACCTCTGCGGTACTAAATTCTACTCACCTGGTATCGACAATCAAAGGCATTTCCCTGTCACCAGACTACCTGCTTGTCAGTTTTGATGTGTCCTGTTCACCAAAGTCCCGGTACCTGACACCATCGCTATCATTGAAGACCTGGTTCATCAAGGACTGCACACTGATGTACCCCCCCTGGTGAGACATTGCTTAACCAACACATACTTCACCTGGAATGGAACTTTCTACCAACAAACTGAGGGCACCCCAATGGGCTCCCCCCTATCTTCGGTTGTAGCCAACGTATTCATGGAAAAATTTGAAACTGACCCCATCCAGACTGCCACTCTACGCCTGACCTTATGGAAGAGGTACGTGGATGACACCTTTGTCATCTGGCCACATGGCCAGCCTGCTCTAGACCAATTCCGCGATCACATCAATTCCATACACCCAGCCATCAGATTTACCATGGAGGTCGAAAAAGATGGCAAACTACCCTTTTTGGATGTCTTAATTAAAAGGAGACATGATGGTTCAATGAGCCACTCTGTTTACAGGAAAGCTACCCATACAGATGCTTACTTGAAACCGGATTCCCACCACCATCCATCTCAGAAGAACTCCCTCATCAAGACTCTATACCATAGAGCCCAATGCATTTCCGACCAGGAACACATTACCAGTGAACTCAAGCACGTACACCAGGCTCTCAGGGCTAATGGTTACTCCGACTACGCAATCCGCAAAGCCATCACTCCAGTCATGAAGAAGGATCCTCTTGTGGAGCCACTCAAAACCATCACCTTACCCTACATTGCTGAGGTCACTAAAAAGATCTCCAAAATCCTGAATAAACACAAGATCCAGGTCCGATTCAACACAGTACATAAAATCCGTGATCTAGTTCCATCTGTAAAAGATGCTGTTCCAGACATACAGTACCCGGGCGTTTACAAACTAAAGTGCCTCTGTGGTAGTAGCTACATTGGAGAAACCAAACGACATATCTCGGACCACATCCGTGAACATAAAGCAGACTTGAAACACGGTAGGACGAACTCCTCTGCCGTGGCAGATCACTGTTATAATTCAGTGGGCTCACATGACATTGACTTCTCCAAGACGGAGGTTCTTTGCAAACCAACCGGCTACCATGAGAGATTCGTTCATGAGGCCATTCACATATACAAGCACAGAGATAATTTCAATCGAGAAGATGGATTCTGGCTTAGTAACCATTGGAAAGATGTTTTAAACCATTTCCGTTCTTAATTAATTGTATTTTACGATGACCTTCAGATCGCAGCTCTTTCGCTGGCATTGACTCTTAATACCTCTCACACCACGGTTAATGGTATGGTTTACAACATGGAGTATAACAGCGCCTCGCAGCTGTCTCTCTCCCCCTCCTCTGTTCCGACCATGGATGAACTCGTCCGTCTGAACGGGACCCGTAGCTATCCGTGTTGCTAAAGTTGAGGGTAAGAATCCACCCATTTTTCGCCATATAGCATTGTGATATATAACGACTTATTGTTGGTAGCTTAGCTGATTGGAGAATAGAGTTTATTGATAACATTGAGGTAATTTATATTTTAGTATTTTTTATTGGTTCACTATATAGTATTCATTATATATTGTATTGTATACCCAGTTACTGTGAATAGCTCAGATGTGTAGGCCTTAACTTCAACAAAGCCATTTCTGTGACCAGTCACAAGCTAATCACTCAGTTATTTCAATGCTAAATTTGCCTAGTTATTTCAATGCTAAATTCTCCTGTTTGATTTGTACTAGTTGCCTCGGTGAATGTATATGCTCTGACTTTAACATAGCTATTTCTGTGACCAGTTACAAGCTAATCACTCAGCTATTTCAATGCTAAATTCTATGCTAATTTCTTTGTCAAGGAGTGCCTCTGCGGATGTGTACACTTTAACTTAGCTATTTCAATGCTAAATTCTATGCTAATTCCTTTGTCAAGGGGTGCATTTGCGGATGTGTATGCTTTAACTTTAACATAGCCTTTTCTGTGACCAGTCACAAGCTAATCATTCAGCCATTTCAATGCTAAATTATATGCTAATTCCTTTGTCAAGGCGCTTTGTTTCTTCTCACACAGCTTAAAGGTCGTGATCTCAGCGTGGCTTTCTCACTCCAGCGCTGTCCTCCAGACAGTCTCGTCCCCTTCACCTGATGAAGGCCGCTTGTGTTGTGGCCGAAACGTCGTGAGAATATTATTGTGTTATTTTATTTTATCAATTTATTATTTTATTCTCATTCTACGTGACTTTACCGAAAGAACCAAAGAAGATGAATCCTTGCAGTCACGAAAGCTTTAAATCGAAATGTAACTATATGTGAGTGACGATATTTCGGGCAATGCCTCTTCCTGGCAGATAAGGGCCATTCCCCGAAACGTCGCCCACCATCTCTACAGTGTACGCTTTCCCCTTGCGGCTCGCACACGGTGTTGACGAATTCGTGTGGAGTTGTCAACTGAAATAGCCCTTACGTTTTACGTCCTATGAAGAAGGGCCATTGCCGGAAACGTCGCCTATTTTATGTTGTTGACGAATCTCGGGTTTTTTTTTGTTCATCTACTTGCTCATCTACTTACGAACATTCGACGTTACGAACTTTCAGAGGTACGAACAAACCGGTCCGTATGAAAAAATAAGAATAGGTTTTACCCTTTCTGCCAATAAAAAACAGCAGGCGTGTTAAGACGTTCCAACACCAAATATAAACCTTTTGCAAGGAATCAAGTTGCTGCATTAACCGCACACAGTACTTGTGGTGAACGTGCAAACACACATTCTCTGGCAATGTATGCCATTGTCCTTGAAACTGATTGTCCTTCACCAGAGCTACAACCTTCTCTAGGGCCTCGTCGCAACAATGTCACAGACCAGTGAACGCCAAAAGTCGAACAGCACAAAGACAATGCCACTATCAGAGCATTCAGAGCTCGGGATGAGCAGCTACAAAATGGGACCTTTCTAGATTTGAAGTTTTCGTGACTGCAATGATCCTTTCGGTAAAGGCACGTGGGTAAAAAATAAATGAAATTAATCCAATCACGACGTTTCCGAAGCAACACGAGCTTCCGTCATCAGGCGGGACAACCACAGTGGTTGTCGGAAACGTCGTGATTTGTTTAACTTCATTTTTATTTTTTACCTACGTGACTTTACCGAAAGAACCAAAGAAAATGGGACCTCTTTGCCTGTCCGTCTATCCTGTCACGTGTTCGAACCGAGAGACGGTTCAACCGCTGTGAAATCGATGGTGGCGGTGGCGTCTGCAGAACGTGACGAACCAGTGGCATCTACAGGAGGTAACAACTCTTAAAGCCATTCCCCGTGTGTAGTGTACACACGCCGTACAACACCTTTGGAATCGACGGAAGTACAGTTTTGTACTTACGAACAAATCGAACTACGAACTGACATCTGGAACCAAACTCCTTCGTAAGTAGAGGAGTCCGTGTACGCTAACTTTTGTCAGCTTTGTAAATGAAATTGAGGGTTGGGTTAAAATGCCACCCCATTCGCCAGCCTGAATTGATGACCCTCGGTGTCTGAGTGTGACTCGTGGTTGTACACAGCAACTCACAACCGCGTCAAGTCCAACGTTTTGCAATAAAGTCACGATCCTTAGGACGCGTGGGGGAAAGTGTGCCGCGCGTGTGAGCGTGACGAGTGGTGGCTGGTGATTGTGCGAGGAGCTCAGAAATCCTTGAAAGATCTGGGCAAGGTCCCATCGGTGAGCTCCTCCGGCAGGCAAGGCTGCGATGGCTGGGTCATGTAGCCCGCATGCCCAGCCACCGCATGCCGAAACATCTTTTGTTCGGCCGGATCGAGGGGGGTAAGCGGGCGCGGCACGGGCTAGAGAAGAGATGGAGTGATGTGGTACAGGAGGACGTGGAGCTGAGTGGACTTGCCGATGACTGGAACCAGCGGTGTCAAGATCGGCCTCTGTGGAGGAGGCTCGTGAAGAACGCTGTTACTGGGCAGTTGGAGGCAGTGGCCCTCCAACAACAACGGAGGGCGGAGGAGCGACGCTCAGAACAACGAGCGGAGCGCCGGGTGGCTAAAGCACAGCAGGTTGGCACAGTAGGGGGCACAGGTGGTGCACCAGCCAGTCATCTCAGTCAGTCGACCCGTGGCACTTGGGTCTGCCCCGTGACCTCCTGCCAGCGGGCATTCGACACTTCACGTGGCCTCAAGGTGCAGCTAGCCTGGCACAAGTGCCGTGATGTCACCACCACCTAGTGGCGAATGGCGGCGAGAAAGCGGTAGTGTAGCGGTTAACTGCGCTCCGAACCCTGGGACCTCAGTTTCATTCACGGTCACCAACAACTCCCCCACCTCTGATTAGCACGATTTGCAACGTACGGTGCAAAAGAAGTTCAAGAATACATACATACCAGTGACGATTATTTGAACCGATTCTGGACCTCCCCTAGGTCGACTCGGCCTCAATTGAGTACCTTGTGCGGTGTGTAAACATCGCCACCGGGGAGACAAAGGCAGCGTGGTGCTGGCCACCCACCCCTTCTTGTGCCGTGCCGGTGTTCATAGGCGCTATTCGCTAAAAGCACTTGCCCCAACAGTCTCTTAAGGCTATACGGGGGATCTTTGGAGCGGTGGCGCAGTGGTTAGCGCATTGTGCTCCAAACACAGCAACCTAAGTTCTGTAACCGCTCACGAACCTCACCAACTAGCCAGCTACAGTACCAGCCCTCTCACTAACCAACTAGCCAGCTACAGTACCAGCCCTTTAACCAACTAGCCAGCTACAGTACCAGCCCTCTAACCAACTAGCCAGCTACAGTACCAGCCCTCATACTAACCAACTAGCCAGCTACAGTACCAGCCCTCATACTAACCAACTAGCCAGCTACAGTACCAGCCCTCCCACTAACCAACTAGCCAGCTACAGTACCAGCCCTCCCACTAACCAACTAGCCAGCTACAGTACCAGCCCTCCCACTAACCAATTAGCCAGCTACAGTACCAGCCCTCTCACTAACCAACTAGCCAGCTACAGTACCAGCCCTCTCACTAACCAACTAGCCAGCTACAGTACCAGCCCTCTCACTAACCAACTAGGCAGCTATAGTATCAGTCCTCCCACGAACCAACTAGCCAGCTACAGTACCAGCCCTCCCACTAACCAACTAGCCAGCTACAGTACCAGTCCTCCCACTAACTAGCCAGCTATAGTACCAGTCCTCCCACGAACCAACTAGCCAGCTACAGTACCAGCCCTCCCACTAACCAACTAGCCAGCTACAGTACCAGTCCTCCCACTAACTAGCCAGCTATAGTACCAGTCCTCCCACTAACCAACTAGCCAGCTACAGTACCAGCCCTCCTACTAACCAACTAGCCAGCTACAGTACCAGTCCTCCCACTGACCAACTAGCCAGCTACAGTACCAGCCCTCCCACTGACCAACTAGCCAGCTACAGTACCAGCCCTCTCACTAACCAACTAGCCAGCTACAGTACCAGCCCTCCCACTAACCAACTAGCCAGCTACAGTACCAGTCCTCCCACTAACCAACTAGCCAGCTACAGTACCAGTCTTCCCACTAACCAACTAGCCAGCTACAGTACCAGCCCTCCCACTAACCAACTAGCCAGCTACAGTACCAGTCCTCCCACTAACCAACTAGCCAGCCACAGTACCAGCCCTTTCACTAACTAGCCAGCTACAGTACCAGTCCTCCCACTAACCAACTAGCCAGCTACAGTACCAGCCCTCTCACTAACCAACTAGCCAGCTACAGTACCAGCCCTCCCACTAACCAACTAGCCAGCTACAGTACCAACCCTCCCACTAACCAACTAGCCAGCTACAGTACCAGCCCTCTCACTAACCAACTAGCCAGCTACAGTACCAGCCCTTTAACCAACTAGCCAGCTACAGTACCAGCCCTCTAACCAACTAGCCAGCTACAGTACCAGCCCTCATACTAACCAACTAGCCAGCCACAGTACCAGCCCTCTCACTAACCAACTAGCCAGCTACAGTACCAGCCCTCCCACTAACCAACTAGCCAGCTACAGTACCAGCCCTCCCACTAACCAACTAGCCAGCTACAGTACCAGCCCTCCCACTAACCAATTAGCTAGCTAAAGTACCAGCCCTCTCACTAACCAACTAGCCAGCTACAGTACCAGCCCTCTCACTAACCAACTAGGCAGCTATAGTATCAGTCCTCCCACGAACCAACTAGCCAGCTACAGTACCAGCCCTCCCACTAACCAACTAGCCAGCTACAGTACCAGTCCTCCCACTAACTAGCCAGCTATAGTACCAGTCCTCCCACGAACCAACTAGCCAGCTACAGTACCAGCCCTCCCACTAACCAACTAGCCAGCTACAGTACCAGTCCTCCCACTAACTAGCCAGCTATAGTACCAGTCCTCCCACTAACCAACTAGCCAGCTACAGTACCAGCCCTCCTACTAACCAACTAGCCAGCTACAGTACCAGTCCTCCCACTGACCAACTAGCCAGCTACAGTACCAGCCCTCCCACTGACCAACTAGCCAGCTACAGTACCAGCCCTCTCACTAACCAACTAGCCAGCTACAGTAACAGCCCTCCCACTAACCAACTAGCCAGCTACAGTACCAGTCCTCCCACTAACCAACTAGCCAGCTACAGTACCAGTCCTCCCACTAACCAACTAGCCAGCTACAGTACCAGCCCTCCCACTAACCAACTAGCCAGCTACAGTACCAGTCCTCCCACTAACCAACTAGCCAGCCACAGTACCAGCCCTCTCACTAACTAGCCAGCTACAGTACCAGTCCTCCCACTAACCAACAAGCCAGCTACAGTACCAGCCCTCTCACTAACCAGCTAGCCAGCTACAGTACCAGCCCTCCCACTAACCAACTAGCCAGCTACAGTACCAACCCTCCCACTAACCAACTAGCCAGCTACAGTACCAGCCCTCTCACTAACCAACTAGCCAGCTACAGTACCAGCCCTCCCACTAACGAACTAGCCAGCTACAGTACAAGCCCTCTCACTAACCAACTAGCCAGCTACAGTACCAGCCCTCCCACTAACCAACTAGTCAGCCACAGTACCAGCCCTCCCACTAACCAACTAGCCAGCTACAGTACCAGCCCTCCCACTAACCAACTAGCCAGCTACAGTACCAGCCCTCTCACTAACCAACTAGCCAGCTACAGTACCAGCCCTCCCACTAACCAACTAGCCAGCTACTGTACCAGCCCTCCCACTAACTAGCCAGCTACAGTACCAGCCCTATCACTAACTAACTAGCCAGCTACAGTACCAGCTCTCCTACTAACCAACTAGCCAGCTACAGTACCAGCTCTCTCACTAACCAACTAGCCAGCTACAGTACCAGTCCTCCCACTAACCAACTAGCCAGCTACAGTACCAGCCCTCCCACTAACTAACTAGCCAGCTACAGTACCAGCCCTCCCACTAACCAACTAGCCAGCTACAGTACCAACCCTCCCAATAACTAACTAGCCAGCTACAGTACCAACCCTCCTACTAACCAACTAGCCAGCCACAGTACCAACCCTCTCACTAACCAACTAGCCAGCTACAGTACCAACCCTCCTACTAACCAACTAGCCAGCTACAGTACCAACCCTCCCACTGACCAACTAGCCAGCTACAGTACCAACCCTCCTACTAACCAACTAGCCAGCTACAGTACCAACCCTCCCACTGACCAACTAGCCAGCTACAGTACCAACCCTCCCACTAACCTACTAGCCAGCTACAGTACCAACCCCACTAACCAACTAGCCAGCTACAGTACCAGCCCTCCCACTAACCTCCTAGCCAGCTACAGTACCAGCCCTCCCACTAACCAACTAGCCAGCCACAGTACCAGCCCTCTCACTAACCAACTAGCCAGCCACAGTACCAGCCCTCTCACTAACCAACTAGCCAGCTACAGTACCAACCCTCTCACTAACTAGCCAGCTACAGTACCAGCCCTCCCACTAACCAACTAGCCAGCTACAGTACCAACCCTCCCACTAACCAACTAGCCAGCTACAGTACCAGCCCTCCCACTAACCAACTAGCCAGCTACAGTACCAGCCCTCCCACTAACCAACTAGCCAGCTACAGTACCAACCCTCCCACTAACCAACTAGCCAGCTACAGTACCAGCCCTCTCACTAACCAACTAGCCAGCTACAGTACCAGCCCTCCCACTAACCAACTAGCCAGCTACAGTACCAGCACTCCCACTAACCAACTAGCCAGCTACAGTACCAGCCCTCTCACTAACCAACTAGCCAGCTACAGTACCAGCCCTCCCACTAACCAACTAACCAGCTACAGTACCAGCCCTCTCACTAACCAACTAGCCAGCTACAGTACCAGTCCTCTCACTAAACAACTAGTCAGCCACAGTACCAGCCCTCCCACTAACCAACTAGCCAGCTACAGTACCAGCCCTCTCACTAACCAATTAGCCAGCTACAGTACCAGCCCTCCCACTAACTAACTAGCCAGCTACAGTACCAGCCCTCCCACTAACCAACTAGCCAGCTACAGTACCAACCCTCCCACTAACTAACTAGCCAGCTACAGTACCAACCCTCCTACTAACCAACTAGCCAGCTACAGTACCAACCCTCCTACTAACCAACTAGCCAGCTACAGTACCAACCCTCCCACTGACCAACTAGCCAGCTACAGTACCAACCCTCCCACTAACCTACTAGCCAGCTACAGTACCAACCCCACTAACCAACTAGCCAGCTACAGTACCAACCCTCCTACTAACAAACTAGCCAGCTACAGTACCAACCCTCCCACTGACCAACTAGCCAGCTACAGTACCAACCCTCCCACTAACCTACTAGCCAGCTACAGTACCAACCCCACTAACCAACTAGCCAGCTACAGTACCAGCCCTCCCACTAACCTACTAGCCAGCTACAGTACCAGCCCTCCCACTAACCAACTAGCCAGCCACAGTACCAGCCCTCTCACTAACCAACTAGCCAGCCACAGTACCAGCCCTCTCACTAACCAACTAGCCAGCTACAGTACCAACCCTCTCACTAACTAGCCAGCTACAGTACCAGCCCTCCCACTAACCAACTAGCCAGCTACAGTACCAACCCTCCCACTAACCAACTAGCCAGCTACAGTACCAGCCCTCCCACTAACCAACTAGCCAGCTACAGTACCAGCCCTCCCACTAACCAACTAGCCAGCTACAGTACCAACCCTCCCACTAACCAACTAGCCAGCCACAGTACCAGCCCTCTCACTAACCAACTAGCCAGCCACAGTACCAGCCCTCTCACTAACCAACTAGCCAGCTACAGTACCAACCCTCTCACTAACTAGCCAGCTACAGTACCAGCCCTCCCACTAACCAACTAGCCAGCTACAGTACCAACCCTCCCACTAACCAACTAGCCAGCTACAGTACCAGCCCTCCCACTAACCAACTAGCCAGCTACAGTACCAGCCCTCCCACTAACCAACTAGCCAGCTACAGTACCAACCCTCCCACTAACCAACTAGCCAGCTACAGTACCAGCCCTCTCACTAACCAACTAGCCAGCTACAGTACCAGCCCTCCCACTAAACAACTAGCCAGCTACAGTACCAGCCCTCTAACCAACTAGCCAGCTACAGTACCAGCCCTCCCACTAACCAACTAGCCAGCTACAGTACCAGCCCTCTCACTAACCAACTAGCCAGCTACAGTACCAGCCCTCCCACTAACCAACTAGCCAGCTACAGTACCAGCCCTCCCACTAACCAACTAGCCAGCTACAGTACCAGCCCTCTCACTAACCAACTAGCCAGCTACAGTACCAGCCCTCCCACTAACCAACTAGCCAGCTACAGTACCAGCCCTCCCACTAACTAGCCAGCTACAGTACCAGCCCTATCACTAACTAACTAGCCAGCTACAGTACCAGCTCTCCTACTAACCAACTAGCCAGCTACAGTACCAGCTCTCTCACTAACCAACTAGCCAGCTACAGTACCAGTCCTCCCACTAACCAACTAGCCAGCTACAGTACCAGCCCTCCCACTAACTAACTAGCCAGCTACAGTACCAGCCCTCCCACTAACCAACTAGCCAGCTACAATACCAACCCTCCTACTAAACAACTAGCCAGCCACAGTACCAACCCTCTCACTAACCAACTAGCCAGCTACAGTACCAGCCCTCCCACTAACCAACTAGCCAGCTACAGTACCAACCCTCCCACTAACCTACTAGCCAGCTACAGTACCAACCCCACTAACCAACTAGCCAGCTACAGTACCAGCCCTCCCACTAACCTACTAGCCAGCTACAGTACCAACCCTCCCACTAACCAACTAGCCAGCCACAGTACCAACCCTCTCACTAACTAGCCAGCTACAGTACCAGCCCTCTCACTAACTAGCCAGCCACAGTACCAGCCCTCTCACTAACCAACTAGCCAGCTACAGTACCAACCCTTCACTAACTAGCCAGCTACAGTACCAGCCCTCCCACTAACCAACTAGCCAGCTACAGTACCAACCCTCCCACTAACCAACTAGCCAGCTACAGTACCAGCCCTCCCACTAACCAACTAGCCAGCTACAGTACCAGCCCTCCCACTAACCAACTAGCCAGCTACAGTACCAACCCTCCCACTAACCAACTAGCCAGCTACAGTACCAGCCCTCTCACTAACCAACTAGCCAGCTACAGTACCAGCCCTCTCACTAACCAACTAGCCAGCTACAGTACCAGCACTCCCACTAACCAACTAGCCAGCTACAGTACCAGCCCTCCCACTAACCAACTAGCCAGCTACAGTACCAGTCCTCTCACTAACCAACTAGCCAGCTACAGTACCAGTCCTCCCACTAACCAACTAGCCAGCTACAGTACCAGCACTCCCACTAACCAACTAGCCAGCTACAGTACCAGCCCTCTCACTAACCAACTAGCCAGCTACAGTACCAGCCCTCCCACTAACCAACTAACCAGCTACAGTACCAGCCCTCTCACTAACCAACTAGTCAGCCACAGTACCAGCCCTCCCACTAACCAACTAGCCAGCTACAGTACCAGCCCTCTCACTAACCAACTAGCCAGCTACAGTACCATCCCTCTCACTAACCAACTAGTCAGCCACAGTACCAGCCCTCCCACTAACCAACTAGCCAGCTACAGTACCAGCCCTCTCACTAACCAATTAGCCAGCTACAGTACAGCCCTCCCACTAACCAACTAGCCAGCTACAATACCAACCCTCCCCTACTGACTAACTAGATCATCAGTCATTACTTCTATGTATGAGTAATGACTGGTGAGGGACATTTGAGTTGTCAGGTACAGACGTTTCAGTCCAGGCAACAACAACAATGCCTTTTTGTTCGTGTTTCTCCCTTGTGATGGGACTTTTTAGGATGAACGTTGAGATTTAAGGGGCACGGACCAAAAATGTGTGAGTTGGTCTGTAATAAGGTTGGCACTGATAAGGGGTTGACAGGTATGTAGTGGTGAGTGTACTAGTGGTGAGTAGCGAGTGTAGTAGTGGTGAGTGTACTAGTGGTGAGTAGTGGTGAGTGTACTAGTGGTGAGTGTAGTGGTGAGTGTACTAGTCGTGAGTGTAGTAGTGGTGAGTGTAGTGGTGAATGTACTAGTGGTGAGTGTAGTGGTGAGTGTACTAGTGGTGAGTGAGTGTACAAGTGTTGAGTGTACTAGTGGTTAGTGTAGTGGTGAGTGTACTAGTGGTGAGTGAGTGTACAAGTGGTGAGTGTAGTGGTGAGTGTCTGTGTTGAACTCTATAGGGGCACGGGGTGACCAATAACATCTGAGTTGGTGTGTAATGAGGTCGGCACTGATAAGGGGGTTGACAGCTGTGTAGTGGTGAGTGTACTAGTGGTGAGTGTACTAGTGGTGAGTGTACAAGTGGTGAGTGTAGTGGTGAATGTACTAGTGGTGAGTGTACTAGTGGTGAGTGAGTGTACAAGTGGTGAGTGTAGTGGTGAGTGTAGTGGTGAGTGTACTAGTGGTGAGTGTACTAGTGGTGAGTGAGTGTACAAGTGGTGAGTGTAGTGGTGAGTGTCTGTGTTGAACTCTATAGGGGCACGGGGTGACCAATAACATCTGAGTTGGTGTGTAATGAGGTTGGCACTGACAAGGGGGTTGACAGGTGTGTAGTGGTGAGTGTACTAGTGGTGAGTGTACAATTGGTGAGTGTAGTGGTGAGTGTACTAGTGGTGAGTTTAGTGGTGAATGTACTAGTGGTGAGTGTACTAGTGGTGAGTGAGTGTACTAGTGGTGAGTGTACAAGTGGTGAGTGTAGTGGTGAGTGTACTAGTGGTGAGTGTACTAGTGGTGAGTGCGTGTACAAGTGGTGAGTGTAGTGGTGAGTATCTGTGTTGAACTCTATAGGGGCACGGGGTGACCAATAACATCTGAGTTGGTGTGTAATAATGTTGGCACTGATAAGGGGTTGACAGGTGTGTAGTGGTGAGTGTACTAGTGGTGAGTGTAGCAGTGGTGAGTGTACTAGTGGTAAGTGAGTGTACTAGTGGTGAGTGTAGTGGTGAGTGAGTGTACAAGTGGTGCGTGTAGTGGTGAGTGTCTGTGTTGAACTCTATAGGGGCACGGGGTGACCAATAAGATCTGAGTTGGTGTGTAATGAGGTTGGCACTGATAAGGGGTTGACAGGTGTGTAGTGGTGAGAGTACTAGTGGTGAGTGTACTAGTGGTGAGTGTACTAGTGGTGAGTGTAGCAGTGGTGAGTGTACTAGTGGTGAGTGAGTGTACTAGTGGTGAGTGTAGTGGTGAGTGAGTGTACAAGTGGTGAGTGTAGTGGTGAGTATCTGTGTTGAACTCTATAGGGGCACGGGGTGACCAATAACATCTGAGTTGGTGTGTAATAATGTTGGCACTGATAAGGGGTTGACAGGTGTGTAGTGGTGAGTGTACTAGTGGTGAGTGTAGCAGTGGTGAGTGTACTAGTGGTGAGTGTAGTGGTGAGTGAGTGTACAAGTGGTGCGTGTAGTGGTGAGTGTCTGTGTTGAACTCTATAGGGGCACGGGGTGACCAATAAGATCTGAGTTGGTGTGTAATGAGGTTGGCACTGATAAGGGGTTGACAGGTGTGTAGTGGTGAGTGTACTAGTGGTGAGTGTACTAGTGGTGAGTGTACTAGTGGTGAGTGTACTAGTGGTGAGTGAGTGTACTAGTGGTGAGTGTAGTGGTGAGTGCGTGTACAAGTGGTGAGTGTAGTGGTGAGTATCTGTGTTGAACTCTATAGGGGCACGGGGTGACCAATAACATCTGAGTTGGTGTGTAATAATGTTGGCACTGATAAGGGGTTGACAGGTGTGTAGTGGTGAGTGTACTAGTGGTGAGTGTACTAGTGGTGAGTGTAGTGGTGAGTGAGTGTACAAGTGGTGAGTGTACTAGTGGTGAGTGAGTGTACTTACTAGTGGTGAGTGTACTAGTGGTGAGTGTACAAGTGGTGAGTATCTGTGTTGAACTCTATAGGGGCACGGGGTGACCAATAAGATCTGAGTTGGTGTGTAATGAGGTTGGCACTGATAAGGGGTTGACAGCTGTGTAGTGGTGAGTGTACTAGTGGTGAGTGAGTGTACTTACTAGTGGTGAGTGTACTAGTGGTGAGTGTAGTGGTGAGTATCTGTGTTGAACTCTATAGGGGCACGGGGTGACCAATAAGATCTGAGTTGGTGTGTAATAATGTTGGCACTGATAAGGGGTTGACAGGTGTGTAGTGGTGAGTGTACTAGTGGTGAGTGTACAAGTGGTGAGTGTACTAGCGGTGAGTGTCTGTGTTGAACTCTATAGGGGCACGGGGTGACCAATAAGATCTGAGTTGGTGTGTAATGAGGTTGGCACTGATAAGGGGTTGACAGCTGTGTAGTGGTGAGTGTACTAGTGGTGAGTGAGTGTACTTACTAGTGGTGAGTGTACTAGTGGTGAGTGTAGTGGTGAGTATCTGTGTTGAACTCTATAGGGGCACGGGGTGACCAATAAGATCTGAGTTGGTGTGTAATAATGTTGGCACTGATAAGGGGTTGACAGGTGTGTAGTGGTGAGTGTACTAGTGGTGAGTGTACAAGTGGTGAGTGTACTAGTGGTGAGTGTAGTGGTGAATGTACTAGTGGTGAGTGTACTAGAGGTGAGTGAGTGTACTAGTGGTGAGTGAGTGTACAAGTGGTGAGTGTACTAGTGGTGAGTATCTGTGTTGAACTCTATAGGGGCACGGGGTGACCAATAAGATCTGAGTTGGTGTGTAATGAGGTTGGCGCTGACAAGGGGGTTGACAGCTGTGTAGTGGTGAGTGTACTAGTGGTGAGTGTACTAGTGGTGAGTGAGTGTACTAGTGGTGAGTGAGTGTACAAGTGGTGAGTGTACTAGCGGTGAGTGTCTGTATTGAACTCTATAGGGGCACGGGGTGACCAATAAGATCTGAGTTGGTGTGTAATAATGTTGGCACTGATAAGGGGTTGACAGGTGTGTAGTGGTGAGTGTACTAGTGGTGAGTGTACTAGTGGTGAGTGAGTGTACTAGTGGTGAGTGTCTGTGTTGAACTCTATAGGGGCACGGGGTGACCAATAAGATCTGAGTTGGTGTGTAATGAGGTTGGCACTGATAAGGATTTGACAGCCGTGGCACGGCGTTTCACTACGTCGGTACCCAATGGGACCATAGGGGGGGGGGGGCCGGAACCTAAAATCTCTCGGAACCAAATTCAATCGCTCTGCAATCGGGGCGCGAGGGGACCTTCGTCGTGGGGGACGCGGGCGGAAGGGATTCGGCCGACATGAGTTTCAGCTTCCCCTGGCAACACCGCTTCCCTCCCTTCTACACGTGAGTCGACCTCGCTGAGTCGCCCCTTATACACGTGAGTCGACCTCTTGAGTCGCCCTTATACACGTGAGTCGACCTCGCTGAGTCGCCCTTATACACGTGAGTCGACCTCTTGAGTCGCCCCTTCTACACGTGAGTCGACCTCTTGAGTCGCCCTTATACACGTGAGTCGACCTCGCTGAGTCGCCCTTATACACGTGAGTCGACCTCTCTCAGTTCCTTCTACACGTGAGTCGACCTCTGAGTCGCCCCTTATACACGTGAGTCGACCTCTCAGTCCCTTCTACACGTGAGTCGACCTCCCTGAGTCGCCCTTCTACACGTGAGTCGACCTCCCTGAGTCGCCCTTATACACGTGAGTCGACCTCTCTCAGTTCCTTCTACACGTGAGTCGACCTCTCTCAGTCCCTTCTACACGTGAGTCGACCTCTCTGAGTCGCCCCTTCTACACGTGAGTCGACCTCTCAGTTCTTTCTACACGTGAGTCGACCTCTCAGTTCCTTCTACACGTGAGTCGACCTCTGAGTTCCTTCTACACGTGAGTCGACCTCTCAGTTCCTTCTACACGTGAGTCGACCTCTGAGTCGCCCCTTCTACACGTGAGTCGACCTCTCAGTTCCTTCTACACGTGAGTCGACCTCTCTGAGTCGCCCCTTCTACACGTGAGTCGACCTCTTAGTTCCTTCTACACGTGAGTCGACCTCACTGAGTCGTTCCTGCTTCACGTGAGTCGACCTCTCTGAGTCGTTCCTTCTTCACGTGAGTCCCCTCCGTCAGTCTGACCTCTCTGAATGTCTCTGCCGGAGTCTTTCTCCGTGAATCTTCCCTTCCGTCTTCATGTGAGTCATATAGAGCAAATTCATTTGTGGGAGCGGGCCTTTGGGTGAGTGTGTGGGCGAGCGATTGAGCGAGCGGGCGAACGACTGGGCGAACGAGCGAGCGACTGGGCGAACGAGCGCGCTTACTACCGTTGCGTTGACACGTTAACACGTTGACACGTTAACACGTTGACACGTTGACACGCCTGCAGGCTGCAGCCCAATGCGGACACGCGCCAGAAGCAGCTGTCCGCCTGGTGCTCCCTGGTGCTCGACTACTGCCGAGCAGAGCGCATCTTCACCATGGACGTGCTGGAGGTACAAGACAGCGCCCTCTTCCACAACAAGACCATCCACCGTATCCTTGTGGTCCCCCTCGCCACCAACCCCCACCACCTTCACCCCTTTTCCACTGCACAACCGAGCCGTGTTGGGGCAGTCTTCCTCCCATCAGCTTCCTCCCACGAAGGAATCTTCCCACGCACTCCGAGCCAACCCAGCTTTGCTCAGGAAGTAGTGGTGAGACGTCAACTCCCTCATCCGGTATACAGGAGGTCGTGGGTTCGACCCTGACACCTGCTGTATATTTGAAGTTTGCGCGTCTCTCTTTCTCTGCGTGTGGTCGTGTGATTTTTTTTTTTTTCCTCTGGGTCCTTCAGTTTTTCCCCTGCACATTTAGAATCAACATCACGCTTTTCGAGCATTTGGCAGCTATAAATTCCCACGTGATAAGCCACTGCGGTGAGTGGTCATTTGTGGCCAGGTCGCTTCTGAAAACAGAGCTTACGTATTAGGTCAGTGGGCCTTGCCCGGTACAATAAAAACAGTTCAGTTTTTTGTTTGTTTTTCCACTGCAGAAACAGCCGTGCTGCGGAACGCCGGGCGCACTGATCGCGTGGTGAACCATGCGGTCATTTGGGAAACCGATATCACGACGATCGCCATATCGTGAATACGTATTCAGTATCGTACCATAAAAAAATGTGATGTCGTGGCAAGCTAACCAGTAGTTTGGCCAAGTTACATTGCGTCTGCCGCTACATCATATGCTTTTTAGTCCCAATGCCCGTGATCTTTAATGGTACATAGAGCTACGTTGCAAAATGAACATCACTTGTCTTTTCTACCACTGTTCTCGAGACACGAGGGTATTGAATCTCGAAAGGATCACACGGAGTGAACTAAAGTATCCATGTGAATCTGAGGTTTTCCTTAACTACAGTTGCAGGGAAGCTGTCACTTGAGATGATTAACATCATCATGGATGAGCTGAGGAAGAGAGGTAAGAGTGGTGTGTGTGTGTGCGTGCGTGCGTTCAGTGTGGGTCCTGTGTGGCGGTACGTGCGTTTAGTGCGCGCCTCATGTCCCGTGTGTCGTGTGGACTTTGTGTGTCCGATGCGAGTGAGTGAATGTGTCGCGTGTGACTGTGAGCTCCAACGTTCATCCTTACCCGTTTATCGATGGTTACATTTTAACGTGCAGTTTTACTGAGGGACGGTGTGGTGTTGCCTTGGTGTGGTATGGGACTGTTTTTGCTGCTGTTTAGCTGTTGCAAATTGCACTCGTATGCAGTAAAACCTTGGATTGCGAACATAATTCGTTCCGGAAACGTGTTTGTAATCCAAAGCACTCGTACGTCAGTTGTGATCACGTGACGCTCGGCAGACAAAGCGTATACATGTACACTGCTCGTATTGCAAGAACCTCGCTCGTTTATCAAATTAATATTCATTTACAAATGTTTGCTCGTCTTGCAAAACACTCGCAGGCCAAGTTACTCGCAATCCAAGGTGTTTACTGTACCTTACTCTTAGTGATTTGTTTACCTTTCCTAGACTTTGCACTCCCCATCCATTTTTGTATTGTCGTTGTAACTTCTAGACATCTGTGAAAAAGAGCTTGACAGCTCATCGGATTTCTCCGGGATACACTAAGATCCTGATCCTGCGAGTCCTGTGCGAGCGCGAGTGAATGCCCCTTTGTGTCGCGTGCGTTTGTGCGAGTCGTGCGTGAGCGAGCGTGCTGCCTGTGTGTCCATTGTGGTGTCCGTGTGGTTGTGCTACTGCGTGGCAGGCAGTGTAGAGTGGCAGGACAAGACCAGGACTCGGTGTCTGATCATGTGGAGACGGCCTGAGGAGTGGGGGAAGCTAATCCACCAGTGGGTAAGTACTGACCCTCTCTCACCCACTCACCCAAGTCGTTCACTCACTCACTCACTCGGCGATTGGCTCACGCACGCAACCACCCATTGACCCGCTCGCTTGACCCATTCACTCATCCGGTCACTGACGTAGTCGCTCGCAGCACTTGCCCCAACGGTCTTACGTGGGCTCCATCTGCGGCGCTTGTTCTCAGGTGATGAAGTCTGGGATGTCGAACACGGTGTGCACGCTGTACGAGCTCACGCACGGGGAAGACACGGCCAGAGAAGGTAACGTGCGCTCGGGGTCCGCGTTGGAGACGCGGGGCAACGGTGGGTGGTCTCATCCTTCCCGAGGGCCCAATTGCACTTGCAAATACGGGCTTGTTCTCCTGTAACGCGGTGAGAGTAGCTGTGTTCTTGAAGAACATCGCGTTATGGAAAAAATGGCGTTATAATAAATAATATAGACTAAAAAATACAGTCCGTGATAACAGGTGAGATGTGTAACGCAGGCGGAACAAAGACCGAGGCACGTGGGTAGCATCTAGAAGCATCCAGCAGCATCCCGCCTTGTGTGATGCCATGCCGAGGCGGCCGTGCGACCGCTTATTCCTACTCGCGCGACGTAGTTCTGTTCTGATCTGCGTTATAACAAAATGTGTTCGATAATACATTCATCATGTTATACAGTGAGGGAAAAAAGTATTTGATCCCCTGCTCGTTTTGTACGTTTGCCCACTGACAAAGAAATGATCAGTCTATCATTTTAATTGTAGGTTTATTTTAACAGTGAGAGACAGAATAACAACAAAAAAATCCAGAAAAACGCATGTCAAAAATGTTATAAATTGATTTGCATGAGGGAAATAAGTATTTGACCCCTCTGCAAAACATGACTTAGTACTTGGTGGCAAAACCCTTGTTGGCAATCACAGAGGTCAGACGTTTTTTGTAGTTGGCCACCAGGTTTGCACACATCTCAGGAGGGATTTTGTCCCACTCCTCTTTGCAGGTCTTCTCCAAGTCATTAAGGTTTCGAGGCTGACGTTTGGCAACTCGAACCTTCAGCTCCCTCCACAGATTTTCTATGGGATTAAGGTCTGGAGACTGGCTAGGCCACTTTTGCACCGTACGTAGCCAACCGTGCTAATCGGAGGTGCGCGGGGGAAGGACAACAAAATAAAATCACCAAAAGCAGTTGGAAAAAACATTTTTTTCAATCTTGATTTGAAAGTGCATAGCTCCAGTGGCTTCCTAATTCTCAACTTTGTATCATCCTTGGACTGCATGGGTTTACTGTGCTCAGAATTACTTGCAAGATGACAGGTGACTGAGCGTGCTAAATTAGAAACACAGTGTTGTAACCAGGTCTAAACAAAGTATCGACAATATTTCCCTCGAGTATTTTGAAGCGCCTAATGTCGTAACGCCCCGTGTCAATTGAAGTCCAGCCCTTGAGTCATTGATTCTTCATCCCTGAGTAAGGGTCGGGGGATAGGGGACCTGGCTGATGTGCGTGTGTGTGAGTGTGTTTGTGCGTGGCACAGTGATGATGGTGGTAAATCTGCCTATCGCCAGAGCTAATTAATCCCTAAACTTTTGGGGGTTTGGCCCCAACAACTCCCGTGACCAACGCGGCGTCGGGACGCCTTCACCCAGCAGTGGATTGACTAAAGATCTGTAAGTAATCAAGTAAAAAAAAATGTTTACTAAATATCTTGCGTGCGCGTGTGCGCTCAGAGTTCCACGGGCTGGATGAGTGGCTGCTTCTGCGAGCGTTGGAGAGCCTGCAGGAAGAGGGACGCGCCGAGGTCATGTCAATCGGCGACGGGAAAGGAGTCAAGTTCTTCTGAGTGGAGCTGGGGAGAGCCGGACGGACGGGGTTTAGCGTCTGCGTCTCCCCGTCGTTCGTTACGTGGTGCTGCTGCCGGGTCTCGGGGATGTCTCCCTCCCTCCCCCCCCCCCTCGCCGCTTGCGTATCTTTTTTTTAGTCGATCGCTTTTGCTGCTGTCCGAAATCGGTGGCCGATGGGTCGTCGGTTTCTCCCGCGGCGCAGCAGGGAGTGGCCCGCTGGTTCGAGGTTTTCTTTTTTTTTTTTAACGTGCGTTCTCATCTCCATCGTTGCCGTTGAATCGCGACGTCCGGTTATCGGCGGGGGAAGAATAATGAAGATGTCGGCCGCCCGCGACGGCCGTTCCAGCGATGGCCAAGTCAGCGTTCTTGCATGGAGATTTGTCTTATTAAAACATTGGGCAAAAACAGCGTTGGCATTCGTGTAGAAAAGTGGTATTTCCGTCACGAAACAGGCCGCTGTGTGGAACGCACCTTCACGGCAGCGCCTTGCAGCACGTGCGCGATAAACCTCAATCGTCGAGGACACTGACCCTGGAAGGTAACACACGTCTCTTGAGATAGGTGACGTTCCGATCGGTGGCGTTTTTCATCAGCCATGAAGGTAGCAGTTGACGTCGTGGGCAATGGCCTTCCGAAGCCACATGGAGAAGGGCCATTGCCCGAAACGTCGCCTGTTATATTTTTTTTGTTTGCTACGAGGGCAGCGTTATCGACGGGCGTCTTTGAGTTGTTGTTGTTTGCGCTGCTGCACTCGTGGCAACGGACGCAGCACCGCATAAACAACAACATTGTGTTTAACGCACACGTGCACTGCTTTTGTCACTCCGCTGCTGCATGAGGGCCTTCCCATGCCGTGCGGGTCGTGGGAGTTGTTTGACCATACTTTGCCACACTGGTTGAAGGCGGAGAGCATAGTACATACAGTACAACCATGGCCATTATCCTGGACCGCCCTCTGCCGACAACAGGGAGTTGCAATAAAATACTTTCATTCCGGCCGTGTTTGAGGTTTCCATGAATCAGAATGTTTATTCAGACTGGAGGAGGAATCCGATGAGCTATAAAGCTCTTTGTCCACAGATGTGCAGTAGGGGCCACGGGGTCAGAACGTGACAACAACAAATAGTACAAAAAACACGAAGCCCTGCACAGTTTAGGAAAGTAAGTAAAATAACAAATATATAGAAATACAATTTAAACTCTTTATCTTACCAGGTAAGGGGCCGTCCATAAATGACGTCACACACCTGGGGGGGGGGGGGGTGAGAAATGTGACGTCACATTAAAATGCGCAACTTTAAATATAGACAACACGTTCTACTTAATTAAATTTACTTTTTAATAAATGTTTTGTTACAACATCAGAGTGCAGCTCCACATTAAATACGCACTACGATGACAATAGTTTAAAGCGATTTGAAGCATGTTTTATTTTTTTTTGGGGGGGGGGGTGGGAGGCAGAGCTTTGTGACGTCATTTGAGGTGGGGGGGGGGTCTGACTTTTTGTGACGCCGTGTGACGAGGGGGGGGGGTCAAAAATCGTCCAAAATCGCGTGACGTCATTTATGGACGGTCCATAAGGCCCACTGAGCTATGAGCTTTTTCAGACTCGACGTGGCTATCGCAAATGATAGTTCGAAGAAGTTTATTGTTTTATATTTCAATTGATTTTTATTATTTTATTGTTTCCCTTCTACGTGACTTTACCGAAAGAACCAAGAATATGGCTTATTATCAATGTGTGGAAATCGTAGCAGCCAAATAATCTAAAACACGTGAGGCTGACTTAAACACCTTTTCACATTCGAGTTGCCAAGTGAGACACATTTGGGAGGGGTTTATTTAAGACTGGAAACTTTTGGGTTCAACTTTAAGTATCGCATATCTGTACAGAGACTGCTACTTACGAACATTCGACTTACGAACTTTCAGAGATACGAACAAACCAGTTGCCTGTTCAAACCCAGAGTTGTAAGTTCAACCGCAGTGCAATAGATGGCAGAAGTGGCATCTACAGAACGTGAAGAACCAGTGGCATCTACAGAACGTGAAGAACCAGTGGCATCTACATCTACAGAAGGTGAAGAACCAGTGGCATCTACATCTGTAGAACGTGAAGAACCAGTGGCATCTACATCTACAGAACGTGAAGAACCAGTGGCATCTACAGAACATGAAGAACCAGTGGCATCTACAGAACGTGAAGAACCAGTGGCATCTACATCTACAGAAGGTGAAGAACCAGTGACATCTACATCTACAGAAGGTGAAGAACCAGTGGCATCTACATCTACAGAACGTGAAGAACCAGTGGCATCTACATCTGTAGAACGTGAAGAACCAGTGGCATCTACAGAACGTGAAGAACCAGTGGCATCTACATCTGCAGAACATGAAGAACCAGTGGCATCTACATCTACAGAACGTGAAGAACCAGTGGCATCTACAGAACGTGAAGAACCAGTGGCATCTACATCTGCAGAACGTGAAGAACCAGTGGTATCTACATTTACAGAACTTGAAGAACCAGTGGCATTTACATCTACAGAACGTGAAGAACCAGTGGCATCTACATCTGCAGAACGTGAAGAACCAGTGGCATCTACATCTGCAGGACGTGAATAATCAATGGCATCTACAGAAGTGAAGAACCAGTGGCATCTACATCTACAGAACGTGAAGAACCAGTGGCATCTACAGAACGTGAAGAACCAGTGGCATCTACATCTACAGAAGGTGAAGAACCAGTGGCATCTACAGAACGTGAAGAACCAGTGGCATCTACATCTGTAGAACGTGAAGAACCAGTGGCATATACAGAACGTGAAGAACCAGTGGCATCTACATCTACAGAACGTGAAGAACCAGTGGCATCTACAGAACATGAAGAACCAGTGGCATCTACAGAACGTGAAGAACCAGTGGCATCTACATCTACACAAGGTGAAGAACCAGTCGCATCTACAGAAGGTGAAGAACCAGTGGCATCTACATCTACAGAAGGTGAAGAACCAGTGGCATCTACATCTGCAGAACATGAAGAACCAGTGGCATTTACATCTACAGGACGTGAAGAACCAGTGGCATCTACATCTGCAGAACGTGAAGAACCAGTGGCATCTACATCTGCAGGACGTGAATAATCAATGGCATCTACATCTACAGAAGTGAAGAACCAGTGGCATCTACATCTACAGAACGTGAAGAACCAGTGGCATCTACAGAACGTGAAGAACCAGTGGCATCTACATCTACAGAAGGTGAAGAACCAGTGGCATCTACAGAACGTGAAGAACCAGTGGCATCTACATCTGTAGAACGTGAAGAACCAGTGGCATATACAGAACGTGAAGAACCAGTGGCATCTACATCTACAGAACGTGAAGAACCAGTGGCATCTACAGAACATGAAGAACCAGTGGCATCTACAGAACGTGAAGAACCAGTGGCATCTACATCTACAGAAGGTGAAGAACCAGTGGCATCTACATCTACAGAAGGTGAAGAACCAGTGGCATCTACATCTACAGAAGGTGAAGAACCAGTGGCATCTACATCTGCAGAACATGAAGAACCAGTGGCATCTACATCTACAGAACGTGAAGAACCAGTGGCATCTACAGAACGTGAAGAACCAGTGGCATCTACATCTGCAGAACGTGAAGAACCAGTGGTATCTACATTTACAGAACGTGAAGAACCAGTGGCATTTACATCTACAGAACGTGAAGAACCAGTGGCATCTACATCTGCAGAACATGAAGAACCAGTGGCATCTACATCTGCAGGACGTGAATAATCAATGGCATCTACATCTACAGAAGTGAAGAACCAGTGGCATCTACATCTACAGAACGTGAAGAACCAGTGGCATCTACATGTACAGAACGTGAAGAACTAGTGGTATCTACATCTGCAGAAGGTGAAGAACCAGTGGCATCTACATGTACAGAACGTGAAGAACCAGTGATATCTACATCTACAGAACGTGAAGAACCAGTGACATCTACATCTACAGAACGTGAAGAACCAGTTACATCTACAGAACATGAAGAACCAGTGGCATCTACATCTGTAGAACGTGAAGAATCAGTGGCATCTACATCTGCAGAACGTGAAGAACCAGTGGCATCTACATCTACAGAAGGTGAAGAACCAGTGGCATCTACATCTACAGAAAGTGAAGAACCAGTGGCATCTACATCTACAGAAAGTGAAGAACCAGTGGCATCTACATGTACAGAACGTGAAGAACCAGTGACATTTAACAGGAGGTTGTACAACTTTTAAAGCCATTCCCCACAAGTTTAGTGTACACGTCGCACAACGTGTTTGGAATCGACGGGAGTAAAGTTGTACTTACGAACAAATCGACTTACGAACAGGAACCGAATTCGTTCATAGGTCGAGGAGTCCCCTGTACCCGTTGCCGTGGTAACAGGAACCGTTGATGAAAGTCGTTGGCGGGGCTCAGCCGTCACGTGCTGAGAGGGGTGGGGTCGCGTCGCCCAATCAGGACGCTACCGCCGGCGGGCCGCGGACCAATGAGAGATGCGGACGCGTCCCCGGGGGGCGGCGCCTCGCGCATTCAAATCGCTGGGACGATGGCGGCGGAGACGACGCGCGGAGCGGGAGGAGCGCTCGGGTGGGGGGACACTCGGAGACACGGGAGACGTGGGGGACAAACACGGGGGACGTGGGGGTTAGACACGGGAGACGTGGGGGACAAACACGGGGGACGTGGGGGACAAACACGGGAGACGTGGGGGACACGGGGGATGTGGGGGACACATTGAGATGTGGGAGACACGGGGGACGTGGGGGACAGACACGGGGGACGTGGGGGACAGACACGGGAGACGTGGGGGTTAGACACGGGAGACGTGGGGGACACGGGGGATGTGGGGGACACACTGAGATGTGGGAGACACGGGGGACGTGGGGGACAGACACGGGGGACGTGGGGGACAGACACGGGGATGTGGGGGACACGGACGTGGGGGACAGACACGGGGATGTGGGGGGCGTGGGGGACACACTGAGATGTGGGGGACACGGGGGACGTGGGAGACACGGGGATGTGGGGGACAGACACGGGAGACAGAGCTATGGGAGACAGAGCTATGGGAGACAGAGCTATGGGAGACAGAGCTATGGGAGACAGAGCTATGGGAGACAGAGCTATGGGAGACAGAGCTATGGGAGACAGAGCTATGGGAGACAGAGCTATGGGAGACAGAGCTATGGGAGACAGAGCTATGGGAGACAGAGCTATGGGAGACACGAGTGACGTGGAGATACGGGGGGAGGCATGCCATGCCAAGCCATGCCAAGCCAAGAAGTCGAGTCAACAAAGTTGACTGCCATCTTTGTTGACCCACCACCCTTGCCCGAACAACACCGGGCGTGAGCCCCGGTGGTGGGAGTTGGCCCCGGTGAGTGACAGGTCGCACCACGTGTTCGCAGGGTGCTGCAGGAGGCCGAGGCGCTCCTCGGCGCGGCTTGGGGTGGTCACGACGAGGGGAGCCGTGAGGAGGTGGCGACGGCGCCAGCCGGCGTGGCGTACGAGCGATCGATGGTGAGAGCCCAGCGTGTGTGCCCGGGTGTGCGACCATAAGGTGGGAGCGTGAGCGATGAGGTGTGGGGGGTGGGAAGGTGGGAGACGTGGTAGTGATACGCTGGGAGTCCGTAATAGAGAGGGGGGGGGGGGTTTTTGTGGGTTGGATTGCGTGAATGTATAAATGTGTGTCGTTAAGCCGGCAACCACCCGACACAGCCAACTAGTCAGGGGTTGTCACGCAAACAGAACGTGGCCAATTCGTCACTAGTACAGCACTGGTGTATAGTGTAGTGTATTGTGTATAGTAGTGTAATGTATAGTGTGGTATAGTGTATAGTAGTGTATACTAGTACAGCACTAGTGTATAGTGTAGTGTATAGTAGTGTATACTAGTACAACACTAGTGTATAGTGTAGTATATTGTGTATAGTAGTATAGTGTAGTGTATACTAGTACAACACTAGTGTATAGTATAGTATATTGTGTATAGTAGTGTATAGTGTAGTGTATACTAGTACAGCACGAGTGTATAGTGTAGTGTGTAGTGTATAGTGTTGTGTATAGTGTAGTATACTAGTACAGCACTAGTGTATCATAGTGTAGTGTATAGTAGTGTAGTGTATACTAGTACAGCACTATTGTATCGTAGTGTATAGTGTGGTGTAGTGTATAGTGTAGTGTATTGTATAGTGTAGTATACTAGTCCAGCACACCGGTTGTGTGTTGTAGAGCCAAGCCACAACATTTACACTCTGAGTACCGTGACGTTTGGCCAGTAGTTACTACTGGGAGTGTTGAGTGAGAGTGTGGTGGGCTGAGTGGGCTGAGTGCACGGGTGGATGAGGTCGGGTTAAGTGAGCGGGGGGCACGAGTGCGAAAGGTTTGGTGAGCAGGTGAGTGAGTGAAGGGTGGGTGAAGGGTGAGTGAAGGGTGGGTGAGTGAGCAGGTGGGTGAGTGAATGGTGAGTGAGCAGGTGGGTGAGTGAATGGTGAGTGAAGGGTGGGTGAGTGAGCAGGTGGATGATTGAAGGGTGAGCGAGCAGGTGGTGAGTGAGCAGGTGGGTGAGTGAAGGGTGAGCGAAGGGTGAGCAGGTGGGTGAGTGAAGGGTGAGTGAGCAGGTGGGTGAGTGAAGGGTGGGTGAGTGAAGGGTGGGTGAGTGAAGGGTGAGTGAGCAGTTGGGTGAGTGAAGGGTGAGTGAGCAGGTGGGTGAGTGAAGGGTGAGTGAAGGGTGAGTGAAGGGTGAGTGAAGGGTGAGTGAAGGGTGAGTGAGTGAAGGGTGAGTGAGCAGTTGGGTGAGTGAAGGGTGAGTGAGCAGGTGGGTGAGGGAAGGGTGAGTGAAGGGTGAGTGAAGGGTGAGTGAGCAGTTGGGTGAGTGAAGGGTGAGTGAGCAGGTGGG
The DNA here is from genome assembly GCF_048934315.1 of Petromyzon marinus. Lineage (NCBI taxonomy): Eukaryota > Metazoa > Chordata > Hyperoartia > Petromyzontiformes > Petromyzontidae > Petromyzon > Petromyzon marinus. The sequence continues at coordinate 2,991,606 of NC_133722.1, forward strand.
TGAGTGAATGGTGAGTGAAGGGTGAGTGAGCAGGTGGGTGAGTGAAGGGTGAGTGAGCAGTGAGTGAATGGTGAGTGAGCAGGTGGGTGAGTGAAGGGTGAGTGAAGGGTAAGTGAAGGGTGAGCAGGTGGGTGAGTGAAGGGTGAGTGAAGGGTGAGTGAGCAGGTGGGTGAGTGAAGGGTGAGTGAAGGGTGAGTGAAGGGTGAGTGAAGGGTGAGTGAGCAGGTGGGTGAGTGAAGGGTGAGTGAAGGGTGAGTGAATGGTGAGCGATGTTAGATTAGGATGAGTCGAAAGGCCCAGCCGTGTGGGTGGCAGGGTGAGGTGGGCAAGTGAGCGACTGTTCAGCCGTGTGGGTGAGTGGCACCCGTCGACCCACACGGCTCGCCCCGAATTCTTGTGCAGGGGAATTGAGTTTTCAGGTCCACACGGCGTACAGATGTTTCAATGCGGGCTTTGTAGGATGAACGTTGAGATTTATAAGGGCACGGGGTGACCAATAAGGTCTGAATTGCTCTGTAATGAGGTAGGCACTGATAAGGGGGTTGACAGTATGTAGTGGTGAGTGTAGTAGTGGTGAGTGTAAGAGTGGTGATTGTAGTGGTGAGTGTACTAGTGGTGATTGTCTGTGTTTGTGTTTCTCCCTTGTGATGGGACTTTGTATGATGAACGTTGAGATTTATAGGGGCACGGGGTGATCGATACGTTCTGAATTGGTCTGTAATGAGGATGGCACTGATAAGGGGGTTGATAAGTAATGTAAGCAGGTGAGAAGGTGAGGGATCGAGCAGGCGGGTGAGTGAATTGAGCGAGGGGGGGGAGGAGAAGGTGGGTGGGCGATTTGAGTCGTGCGATTTTGAGAGTGACTTTGTTGAGCGACCGGTGGCTCAGGTGCGGCCCTGGCTTGAGACTCCCGGCTAGGATGAAGCACCTCCACTACGCCAACGCTTCTGTGCGAGCGGTGGCGTAGCGGTTAATGCGCCGCGCTGCGAACCCGGCAAACCCGAGTTCAATTCCCGCTCACGGCCAACGGCAGTGACGATTATCTGGAACCGGTCCTGAGCCTTCCCTGGGTCGACTCGGCCTCAAATGAGTACCCGCTGCGACGTGTAACAATCGCCGGCTGGGGATGCAAAGGCGGCCGGGCGTGGCGCTGGCTACCCCGGCCCCCTCGTGTGCCGTGCCGGCCTTCTGCCCTTCGTTGACAGCACCCCAACATTCTGTTAAGTCAGTTTAACACGTAGGCTTTCGCGACCATTCTGGCGAATTGCCCGATGATGCTGGAAGTATTTACCAGCGAAACGTCGTACTCAAACTGTAAATGTGGATTAACTCTTCAACACACCGGTGGGCTGAAGTAGTGAATTATTTGTCTTTTGTCAACGTGACACTTTTCTTTGCTGATTGGCCGTGTCGGGTGGTGGAGGGTTACGACACATTTATAAATAAACGCGATCTAACCCAAAAACCTTTTATTATGAATTCTGTTAAGTCTTCACCTTCTGTCAACAGTGGGAGCTGCGGACAGTCAAGAGGTGCTTCATGGCGCGATACGCGAACCACCACATGGTGAAATTCCTGTGCGGGGACGAGGACCGCCGCCTGATGGACGCCGCCAAAATCGGTGCGAAGCGACGCCTCTGGGTGACGCGGTGGGGGGCGGGGGGGTTAGCCCGGCACCACACGGGTGCCCGTGGTCAAACCGGGTTCTCGAGCGTAGCGCGTTGACGGTCTCCGCCACCCGGCCACTCGCCTGCCGGCTCTACGCGGTGACGCTCGCCCCCTACGGTCTAAACCCGGGGTCCTCCACCCGGTTGGCTATCGCGGTCCCCCATTGAAGTTTCACTCGGTGCGTTGGAGTCTCCGCAACACGACGTCGGCGTTTCTCGAACACGTTCAACATCTTTCTTGTGCGGTATCCATGCTGCAGCCTGCGTGCACCCCCACCCACCCCCCCCCCCCCAATCCTGAGAGGCTAGGAGGTGGGGGGAGTGGGGAGCACGACCCACCGGTTGGGGACTGCCGATCTCGACTTCAGATCGGCAATGTTTCATCAGGAAGGAGAAACGTGCTGGGGGCCCAATGAATTTGTCAGTCACGCTCTCTCACCGGCACGCAGAGTGAAACCTCGGACTTTGTGCGGCAACACCGCGCCGACGGAGGCGCAACCGTGGAAGGGGCCCCCGCCCCCTTTGCGCGGCCGCGTTGCTCTCGCGGTTCTGCCACACGCGCGTTGTGGTGAGGGCGCAGGGGCGGAGCTGGCGGCGACGCAGCGCGAAGTCAAGCGGCTGAAGGGCGCCTGCGGCCGCGTGGAAGAGGCGGTGGGGGTGGCGGCCGACGCGCTCTGCGACAACCTGGAGCGGCTGGAGGCCGCGCGGGACGCCCTGCGCGTCCGGCTCGCCGCCCGGAGCGCCGACGCGGTGAGGCGCCGGCGGGGATCGCCACCGCGTGCGTGTACAGCCACGGCCCTCGGTGGAGGGGGGCGGGGAGGGGAAGCAAAGTCGATGGTCTCCGGAACGTTCGCCGATGATCACACACGCGCGCTCACAACTGGTTTGTGAAATGACATTCCTTCTGCAGTTAAATTGGCCAATTCCAACGTAAACTTTTACGGGCGCGTGCAGTTGCACCAACCGCACACTCGTCGCGGTTGCAGGGGTGAACAAAAAAAAACTATGCTTTATTTTAGCAGGTAAGGCCCGCTCGGCTACGTAGCTCTTTTTGAGGAGTGACCTGGCCATAAATGATAGCTCGACGAAGTGGCTTATCATCATCACGTGCAAAATCTATAGCAGCCGAATACTCTAAACGCGTGATGTCGATTCTTCATGTGGAGGGAAAAACCGGAAGACCCGGAGAAAAATCCACGCGACCACGGGGAGAGAGAGAGAGACACGCAAACTCCAAATATACAGCAGCAGGCGTCAGAGTCGGAATCGAACCCACGACATCCTGCATACCAGGCGAGCTAGTCAATAAAAATGGTTTAGTTTTTAGTTTGAGACTCGGTGAGGCTCTCCAGGCTTAACGAGCTGTAACGGTAACCGTAACAAGAATGAACACGACGCTGCTGTCTTACAGAACCCGAACAATGGAGGGAAAGTGAATAAAGAAGAGATCCAGAAGAGGGTGAGTGTGTCCACTCTGACGGCTCATTTGTATGTATGTGTGTACGTTGAACTTCTCTCGCACAGTACGTTGACAACTGTGCTCTGGACTCGGCTGTGAAATCGTCCTCATCAAACAGTGGGACTGCTTATCCCCCACTCGCATTGATGTCTGCGTGATGCTCGATCGCCGCAAAACAGCGCCGCAACGAACGGTCTCTCTCTGACCGCGTGCTCGTCTCCTGTTTACAGTCCCCAGAGCCTGGGGTGGAAATTCCACATTCCTGTGACGAGGGCGAGTCTCCCCATAGGACAACAGCAGTTGACTTCCCCTCCCGCCGCAACGTGGCACTCATTTTATCGGGCCCCGGACGGACGGAGGGATGATGGGCCGAGCCAACCACGCCCAGCGAGGACTTGGACCAGCGACCCTTTCTCATAGCCGGTCCGCCCGCTGTACCGCTGGACATGGGTGGACGTCTGCGAAAAAGAGCTTCCCAGCTCATTGGATTCACTCAGGACGAATAGAGATTCTGATTCTCAACGGGCCAAATTAAGAGGCCACTCCATAATTCAGTAGTGGCCATGCTCAAGCCACTGTTAATGGCTTTCATTGTTCCGTCTCCTCTCGTGGGATGAATGTCAATCCTCGTCTGCCACTCCGTTATTATCCTTGACCGTCGTCGCCCACCGTCGCTTCTAGCCTTAGCGCTCCCTGCCTGCCCCAGGCCCACTTGTTTGTACGACGTCACGAACCCGCGCGTGCTCTCCGATCCGTGTGTGCTCTCCGTCTCTCGGCGTAATCCCAAGGCGTGCACCCCGCCACGCTTCTTAGTTCTTGTTGCGTATTTCTCGCGGATTACCTCGTCGCCTCTCTCGCACCTCCTCTCCTCACCTCTCTTCCATCGGGCCCCCCCCCACCTCTACTACCCCCAACGCCTTTCCGCCCCCGCCAGGTGGAGAAGCTGCGAGTGGCGGAGGAATCGCTGCAGCTCCAGCGAGAGGCGATCGCTCGCTACCGCGTGCTCCTGGCGGCCGCCGACTCGGAGCTGGCGCAGGCGAACGAGACGGCAGCGCGGCAGGGGCGCCAGCTGGCGGAGCGCGAGTGGTGAGCGGGGACGCGGGAACCAAACACTGACAAAAGCTCGCCACGTGGCCGCGCTGCGCAAGGTTGCGGACGGAGGGGCAGGTGGTTATCGGTGGGGTGGGTGGGTGGTAGGCCCTAAACGACCGTATGGTCAAGCCCTGCCCCTCACTCGAATGAAGTGCCAAACTGTCCGCTAGAACCAGGTCTCTCAGTTACCGTAGTCAGCTCGCCAACTAGCCAGTCACGAGTCCTAGCCACCTGGCAAACACACCCCGAACACCGGTCAGCCAACCAAGCCACTCGTACGAGTCGTCTCTTTGACTCTAGCCATCAAAGCCACTACTGCTAGCCCTAACCAACTCGTGAGCCAGCCACTAGTCGTTACCTCACTAACAGCTAGCCACCCAGGCCACTAATACCATCTCTGGCCCTAATCAACTGGCCACGCAGGCCATGAGTACTATTGTTCCTGAGAGACCGATGTGTACCAGTGCATGTGCACCGCGCTGTGTGTGTGTGTGCGTATGTGCGCGTGTGGGGAGAGCTGCGCTACGAACCCGGCGACCCGGGTTCGATTCCCGCTGATGGCCACCAACAGCAGTGACGATTATCTGAAGCGGTCCTGGGCCTCCCCTAGGTCGACTCAGCCTCAAATGAGTACCTGGCGCAGTGTGTAAAAATATTGCCACTAGGGAGACGAAGCCTGCTGGACCTGGTGCTGGCCACCCACCCCGTCGTGTGCCGTTCCGACCTTCGTAGATGCTCGCTAACGCCACTTGCCCCAACAGTCTCGTCAAGGCTATACGGGGGATCTTTGTCTCTGCGTGCAGGGAGGTGCGCGCGTCGCAGCTGCTGCAGGGGCTGTGTGACATGCGTCTGCTGCCCGGCGCCACCGAGGAGGCCCTGAGCGTGGAGATGACGCTGAGAAAGGCCGCCCCCCTCCGCCTGGATCTCTCCCTCCACCCCGACGGCACCGTGAGCGACGTCCAGGCAAGGTGGCTCGGGCGTTTGCAGAGGGGACAGCGGCGTAGCCGTCGATCGCGTGCGGTTGTACCGACCGCACACTCGTGGAGGATGCAGGGGTACAACGTGACTTTACCGAAAGAACCAAGAATATAAAACAAACACTTTTTTTTATTTTAACAGTTGAGGCCCACCGAGCTATATAGCTCTCATTCAGAAGTGACCTGGCCACAAATGATAGCTCAACAAAGTGGCTTATCACGTGGAAAATCGGGTGGGCCGTTAATGCAGCCAAATATTCTAAACGCGTGTTTCTAAGTGTGGAGGGAACAACCGGAGGATGCGGAGAAAAATCCACGCGACCACGGGGAGAACACGCAAACTCCGAATGTACGGGCATTGGGGTGGGAATGGAACCCTCGTCCTCCTGCATAGCAGGCGAGGTAGTTAACATCTCCGAGCCACCGTGGGGTGACGTTGGCGTGGCTCTAGGGGCTCTGCCATGGGGGTTCTGGGTGCTTGGGAACTTGGGACGGAATCTCTACCGGTCGGGAAGTTGGGGTGGGGGGTGGGGACCCAAGAGCGGAGGCTCACGATTGGCCCCTTGGGAAGCACGCGGCACCGGTCACCGTTGACGTGCCGATACCATCAACGCGCTTATATATACACACACATCAGAACCCGGTTTATTCACAGACGGCTGTAGCGCGGATTCGAACCCAGACTGTCAGCGGTGACGCCGTGAGGTGGTGTCTCCGAGCCTCGGCCACGGGAGGCCGAACCGGATTCTAACCGAGGGTCCTTGTCTCGCGCGCTGAACTGAGCCCCATCTCGGTGGCGGTAGCTCAGCGCCGCAGAGCCCCACCCTGCTGCTCTTGAGGCCTACAATCCGGCGAGCGATCGTGCCGGTGTCTGCGTGCGCACAGACGAGCCGCGTGGTGCTGGGCATCGAGGACCTGTGTGACGGTGGTCGGGGAGTCGGCAAGGTTAGCTCCGTCCTCGCGGAGATCCGGCGCCGCTACGAGGGGCAGGCGGCGCTCGTCGCCGAGGTCCAGCGCCTGCAGAGCCGGTGCGAGCGCCGCACTCACCGGCACTCCTCAACCGCACTCGTTCACGCGGAACTGTCAACTGTGACGGTCATCGTCACCGCCGCACCAATTTAACAATGGTTCAATCATCATCCTCAACACCACAGGGTTAACCAAAATCAACTGCACACACGCACCATGGCATCACGACACACCACGCAGGGTTACCTACACTTAAGCCACGCTCACACACCACACACACACACACACCGTGCTAACCATAATTTGCTCTACACTGCACTGGGTCAACCACACTCAAACACGCTCCCACCGTGATAATCATCACCAACATCGCCACTTGGTTAACCACACTCAACCACACCGTGGTAAATGAGTACTTGGTGCAGTGTGGTCAGCTTCCGCACAAGGCCGCCAATATTGTACTGTACTCGTCGCACCGCCGCCTTGTGTGCCGTGCCGGCCTTAATAGGTGCTCGCCAACGAGCACGTGCCCCAACAATTTGTTGAAGATTACACTGGGGATCTTTGTCTTTTGTGTATCTGCCCGCGAGACGTTTTTGTGTTTTTAGTCGTGTCTTTAAGCACTTGTGTGTGGGCCGGTAGGGGGAGCGGCAGCGTAGTAGTTAGCGCGCTGCCGCTACGAACCCGGTGACACGAGTTCGATTCCCGCTCACGGCCAACGCCAGCGACGATGATCTGAACCAGTCTCGGGCCTCCGTTTGGTCGGCTGAGCCTTGAACGAGTACGCTGGTGCGGTGTGTAAACGTCGCCACTCGGGAGGCAAACGCGGCCGGCGCGTGGTGCTGGCCACCCCCTTTGTGTGCCGCGCCGGCCTTCACAGGCGCTGCTCGCTAACAACGCTCGCCCCGACGGTCGGTCAGCGGCTACAAGGGGGGGGGGGGGTCTTTGTGTGCGTCGGTGCGGCAGGTTCGCGGTGGACTGGCGGGAATCGGAGCGGCAAATGCGCGTGCTGCTGGGCGCCACGGCGAGCGTGGTGTGCACCCTGCATGCGCCGCCCGGCTACCCCGCCACCGGCAGCGGCGCCACTCTGCTGTCCGTCACCGGCGCCGAGCCGCGCCCCGACATCTCCACCCTCCGGGTGCGAGTCGGACCGTTCTCTCGGTCCACCACATTGTCTGGAGAGGGCCGGTCTTGTCGTCCCAGACTTTCCGGTCTCAAGCCGCGATAACCCTGTGCTCCTATTCTTTGGGTCTTTCGGTAAAGTCACGTAGATAAGTTTACCGATAACTTTCGCGAAAGACCCAAAGAATATTAATTCCTGCAGTCACGAAAGCTTTAGGTCAAGATTTAACCCTGTACTCCCTTCTGCCCTCTTTTCCCGCAGCCGCCTCAAGACTCGCCCACGCTCACCGACTGGCTCGCGCACCTGCAGCAGCTGTTTGCGTGAGCTGCAGGGAAACACCTGCAGCCGCAAACAACTCAGCACGGCGACAACGATACCTTGGCCTCTCTCTGGCCGTGTCTCTCTCTGGCTGTGTCTCTCTCTGTGTCTCTCTCTGACCGTGTCTCTCTCTGTGTCTCTCTGACCGTGTCTCTCTCTGTGTCTCTCTCTGACCGTGTCTCTCTCTGTGTCTCTCTCTGGCCGTGTCTCTCTCTGACCGTGTCTCTCTCTGGCCGTGTCTCTCTCTGACCGTGTCTCTCTCTGGCCGTGTCTCTCTCTGTGTCCCTCTCTGACCGTGTCTCTCTCTGGCCGTGTCCCTCTCTGGCCGTGTCTCTCTCTGGCCGTGTCTCTCTCTGACCGTGTCTCTCTCTGACCGTGTCTCTCTCTGACCGTGTCTCTCTCTGACCGTGTCTCTCTCTGGCCGTGTCTCTCTCTGACCGTGTCTCTCTCTGACCTTGTCTCTCTCTGACCGCGTCTCTCTCTGACCGCGTCTCTCTCTGACCGCGTCTCTCTCTGACCGCGTCTCTCTCTGACCGTGTCTCTCTGACCGTGTCTCTCTCTGACCGTGTCTCTCTCTGACCGTGTCTCTCTCTGACCTTGTCTCTCTCTGACCGTGTCTCTCTCTGACCGTGTCTCTCTCTGACCGTGTCTCTGACCGTGTCTCTGGCCGTGTCTCTGGCCGTGTCTCTCTCTGGCCGTGTCTCTCTCTGGCCGTGTCTCTCTCTGACCGTGTCTCTCTCTGACCGTGTCTCTCTCTGACCGTGTCCCTCTCTGACCGTGTCCCTCTCTGACCGTGTCCCTCTCTGACCGTGTCTCTCTCTGACCGTGTCTCCATGCGTGATTCACGACGACTGTCTGTCACTTCACCTGTCAGTGGAAGTATTTGGTTGTGTATGAATTCCGGATGCGTTCTACATAAACTTCGGAATAATCCAACAAAAAATAGGACTCAAAATTTTCTGATGATTGCTAAACTTGTTTTGCTTCCGACCGGAAGTGACATCACTCATTTGACGTCACGTCTGTGCTGTCCATGCCAAAAGTGTTGCGACGTAACACCACTGAATTTTAGCACAAAGGCATTTGAGATTGGTGCATAACGTAGACGATTCAGAAATTGTCCTTAAATATCGATTATTTTTTCCCTCCTGAGTGCATATTGCCTGTCGCTCATGCCATGCTGTCTCTGCATGTGTCTCCATCTGTTAGCTGTGTGTGTAGCTGTCCCGGGTTGTTGGCTGTCTGCATGTGTCTATCTGTTAGCTGTGTGTGTCTAAATGGTCTCCTGTTGTTGGCTGTCTGCATGTCTCTATCTGTTAGCTGTGTGTGTAACTGGTCTCCAGTTGTTGGCTGTCTGCATGTGTCTATCTGTTAGCTGTCTGTGTGACTGGTCTCCTGTTGTTGGCTGTCTGCATGTGTCTCCATCTGTTAGCTGTGTGTGTGGCTGGTCTGTTGTTGGCTGTCTGCATGTCTCCATCTGTTAGCTGTGTGTGTGGCTGGTCTCCTGTTGTTGGCTGTCTGCATGTGTCTATCTGTTAGCTGTGTGTGTGGCTGTCCCGGGTTGTTGGCTGTCTGCATGTGTCTATCTGTTAGCTGTGTGTGTGGCTGGTCTCCTGTTGTTGGCTGTCTGCATGTGTCTATCTGTTAGCTGTGTGTGTAACTGGTCTCCAGTTGTTGGCTGTCTGCATGTGTCCATCTGTTAGCTGTCTGTGTGACTGGTCTCCTGTTAGCTGTCTGCATGTGTCTGTTAGCTGTGTGTGTGGCTGGTCTCCTGTTGTTGGCTGTCTGCATGTCTCTATCTGTTAGCTGTGTGTGTGGCTGGTCTCCTGTTGTTGGCTGTCTGCATGTGTCTCCATCTGTTAGCTGTGTGTGGCTGTCCCGGGTTGTTGGCTGTCTGCATGTGTCTATCTGTTAGCTGTGTGTGTGGCTGGTCTCCTGTTGTTGGCTGTCTGCATGTGTCTATCTGTTAGCTGTGTGTGTGGCTGGTCTCCTGTTCTTGGCTGTCTGCACGTGTCTTATCTGTTAGCTGTGTGTGTAGCTGTCCCGGGTTGTTGGATGTCTGCATGTGTCTCCATCTGTTAGCTGTGTGTGTGGCTGTCCCGGGTTGTTGGCTGTATGCATGTGTCTCCATCTGTTAGCTGTGTGTGTGGCTGGTCTCCTGTTGTTGGCTGTCTGCATGTGTCTCCATCTGTTAGCTGTGGCTACATTTCACTTGGGACTTTGGTCTCATCGTCGTCATAAGCATCCGTTATGAATCACGGGGTGTGGCGAATGGTTTTATTTTCTTATATTTTCGGTAACTGTACATTTATTTTTGTCGTAATAAAATGTTTCACTTTCTAATTATGAAGCCTGACGGATGGATGTCCACGGTGTGGCGTGCGTGTGCGGCAGTTCCAGCGGTTAACGCGCTGCGCCACGAACCCCGTGGCCCGAGTTCGATTCCCGCTCACGGCCTACACCAGTGACGTTTATCTGAACCGGCCCTGGGCCTCCCCTAGGTCGACTCAAGTGATTACCTGGTGCGGCGTGTAAACATCGCTACTAGGGAGACACAGACGTGGTGGCTGGTCACCCCCTCGTGTGGCGTGCCAGCCTTTATAGGTGCTCGCGAACAGCACTCGCCCTAACATCGCGTTCAGGCTACACGGGGGATCGTTGTCTTTGTGCAACGATGCGAATCTGTGCTTTTCTTACGACCTGTTTGGTATCGTTTGCCACGTTTAGGGTTTTTCGAATCGGCTTTTTGTCTCCTTAGTCCTGGTAACCAAGTGCACGAGAGAAGACCGCTCAACTCGTGGTCTGATCTAGATCTGAAGTTTGCGTGACTGCAGTGATCCATACTCTTTGGTTCTGTCGGTAAAGTCACGTGGGTATCAAATAAATTAAAACCGCGACGTTTCGGGAGCAACGCAAGCGTCCGTCATCAGGTGGAACAGCCGCAGCAAGAAACAAATTGCTGTAGTGGGCAAAAGAGCTGCTTGTGACAAGAGGTTATACTGGTAGGAACCTCCTGGTTACACCACCAGCCCACGGGATTATTGTGTCCGGCCGTCTGTCGTGCATCCAAAAATGAGAGGGGAGGGGCTGGGAGGGGAGGGTGGGGCTGGGTGGGGAGGGGCTGGGTGGAGAGGGTGGGGCTGGGTGGGGAGGGGCTGGTCACCCCGTGGTGCCCTTATAAAACTCAACGTTTAACCTACTCACGCCGGCTTGTGCCCGCCCTCACAGTCCGGGCATATTGTGCGGAACACACCACGTGGTGCCGCCGTTGTTGACCCTGGCCATTGAGTGAGCAACCCGACGTTCCTACCAGCTCCCTCCGCAGGAATGTGTTATAAGGCAAGACAGGGATGAGGAGCCAGCGAGGAGAGAGGGTCAGGAGGTGGTGGTGGTGGGGTAGGGGGCTCTGCAACTTGCAACCGCAAGTTCGACAATGCCGGGGCTGGGCAGTGAGCGGGCCTGGGGGGGGGGTAGAAGGCTGAAGAAACTTGGAGATGCGGATATGAAGGCAAACTGTAAAATAATGAAGGTTTCGCCTGGCTAATAGCATCCTTCCAATGATTGCTCAATTTGTATCCATCTTCTCGGTTGAAGTTAATGTTTATATATCTGGATGGCTTCATGAACAAACCTTTGAGAGTAGCCCGAAGGTTTGCGGAGCGCCTGGGTGGTCTTCCGCTCCGCTACAACACCTGCACCGTGCCAACTGAACCCGGAGTGCATGCGGAGTTTTGCAGGCCTGAGAATCGGTAACCGGTTTTCGGAACGGTTTGCATCACAGACAAACTCCTTGGTGCCGTCACGTGGTGTATGCTGTCGGTGTGTCCATTGGCCTAAATGTAACGGCCACCTCGTCACCTCACCCCCTCACCTCGTCTCACCTCACCTCGTCTCACCTCACCCCCTCACCTCGTCTCACCTCACCTCGTCTCACCTCACCCCCTCACCTCGTCTCACCTCACCTCGTCTCACCTCACCCCCTCACCTCGTCTCCCCTCACCCCCTCACCTCGTCTGACTTCACCCCCTCACCTCGTCTCACCTCACCCCCTCACCTCGTCTGACTTCACCCCCTCACCTCGTCTCACCTCACCCCCTCACCTCGTCTCACCTCACCCCCTCACCTCGTCTGACTTCACCCCCTCACCTCGTCTCACCTCACCCCCTCATCTCGTCTCACCTCACCCCCTCACCTCGTCTCACCTCACCCCCTCACCTCGTCTCACCGCTCTACGCGTCACTGTGAGCCCCGCCTGGAAGCGCGTGTGGGAGGAGAATGGGGGGAGAGAGTGGAGAGAGTGAAGGGAGAGTGAAGGGAGAGTGAAGAGAGAGTGAAGAGAGAGTGAAGAGAGAGTTAAGAGAGAGTTAAGAGAGAGTGAAGGGAGAGTGAAGAGAGAGTGAAGGGAGAGTGAAGAGAGAGTGAAGGGAGGAGGGAGAGTGAAGAGAGAGAGTGAAGAGAGAGTGAAGGGAGAGTGAAGAGAGAGTGAAGGGAGAGTGAAGAGAGAGTTAAGAGAGAGTGAAGGGAGAGTGAAGAGAGAGTTAAGAGAGAGTGAAGGGAGGAGGGAGAGTGAAGGGAGAGTGAAGAGAGAGTGAAGAGAGTGAAGGGAGAGTGAAGGGAGAGTGAAGAGAGAGTGAAGGGAGAGTGAAGAGAGAGTGAAGGGAGAGTGAAGAGAGAGTTAAGAGAGAGTGAAGGGAGAGTGAAGAGAGAGTGAAGGGAGAGTTAAAGGAGAGTTAAAGGAGAGTGAAGAGAGAGTGAAGGGAGAGTGAAGAGAGAGTGGAGGGAGAGTTAAAAGAGAGTTAAGAGAGAGTGAAGGGAGAGTGAAGAGAGAGTGAAGGGAGAGTGAAGAGAGAGTGAAGGGAGAGTGAAGAGAGAGTTAAGAGAGAGTGAAGGGAGAGTTAAAGGAGAGTTAAAGGAGAGTGAAGAGAGAGTGAAGGGAGAGTGAAGAGAGAGTGAAGGGAGAGTGAAGAGAGAGTGAAGAGAGAGTGGAGGGAGAGTTAAAAGAGAGTTAAGAGAGAGTGAAGGGAGAGTGAAGGGAGAGTGAAGAGAGAGTGAAGGGAGAGTGAAGAGAGGATGGAGACGGTGGAGAGAGGGTGGAGGGAGAGTTAAGAGAGAGTTAAGGGAGAGTGATGAGAGAGTGGAGGGAGAGTTAAGGGAGAGGGAGGAGTTGTCACTGAGGGGAGGAGAGAGGAAGCGAGGAGACGGCAAGCCTCAGGAGAGGGTGGAGAGAGTGAAGGGAGGAGGGAGAGTGAAGAGAGAGGGGGGAGTTGTCACTGAGGGGAGGAGGGAGAGTGAAGGGAGAGTTAAAGGAGAGTTAAGGGAGAGTGAGGAGAGAGGAAGCGAGGAGACGGCACGCCGCAGGCAGCGGCAGGGAGAGACGACCGAGAGGGCTCGCACGAAGCCGGGCCAGACGAGACGCGGCTACCCCTAACACAGCAGCAGCAGCCATCCATGATGGAGCCGTTCGTACAACAACAACAGCAGCAGCAGCAACCTCGTCTTCTCGCCCCTCAGCAACAACAGCAGCAGCAACAACAGCAACAACAACAGCAACAACAGCAGCAGCCGCCGGCGTACACGCTCGCCAACCTGGCCTACCCTCACTCTGAGCAGCTGCTCGAGGGCCTGAACCAACTGCGTCACCGCCGCGACCTGTGCGACGTGGTGCTGTGCGCGGGCGCGGCGCGGGCCCACGCGCACCGCGCCGTGCTCGCCTCCATCAGCCCCTACTTCAGGGCCATGTTCGCCGGCGGCCTGGCGGCGCGACACGCGGGCGCCGAGGTGCGGCTGCGCTGCGTGGCCGAGGAGGCGCTGCACGCGATCGTCGACTTCGCCTACACGGGCGCCGTGTACGTGTCGCAGGAGACTGTCGAGGCCCTGCTCACGGCCGCTAATCTCCTGCAGGTTGGTAGCGGGTGGGTGGTGAGGGTGGGTGGTCGTGGTGGTGGTGAGGGGGTTGTTGTTGTTGTTCTAACCTTCCTCACTCTCTCACTCACACTCACTCTCTCACTCACACTCACTCACACTCTCTCACTCACACTCTCTCACTCATACTCATACTCTCTCACTCACCCTCTCACTCACCCTCTCACTCACTCACTCACACTCTCACACTCACTCACTCTCACTCACTCACTCTCACTCACTCTCTCTCACTCACTCACACTCACATCTCACATCTCTCACTCACACTCTCTCACTCACTCTCTCACTCACTCTCTCACTCTCTCGCACACACACTCACTCCATCTCATCGCCTCCGCTGTGCACGGTTGGCCACGTACGGTGCGAAAGAAGTTCGACGTCCAGTCTAGACGCAACGTTGGGCCCAACGGTTACAACCACACCCCAACGTTCGCTCAACGTTGGGGTGTGTATTGCGTGTGCTCCATGTCTCAATGTGTGCACGTACAGTAGCAGTCCTCTACTGTCGTGTCTGTATACGTGAACGTGAAGAGGTCATGGGCCCGACCTGTGTTCATGTGGTGGCTGAGTGTGGGTGGTGGGTGGGTGAGTGTGGGTGGTGGGTGGTGGCTGAGTGTGAGTGGTGGGTGAGTGTGAGTGGTGGGTGGATGAGTGAGTGGTGGGTGGGTGAGTGTGGGTGGTGGGTGGTGGCTGAGTGTGAGTGGTGGGTGGGTGGTGGGTGGGTGAGTGTGAGTGGTGGGTGGTAGCTGAGTGTGAGTGGTGGGTGAGTGTGAGTGGTGGGTGAGTGTGAGTGGTGGGTGAGTGTGAGTGGTGGGTGGGTGGTGGGTGGATGAGTGAGTGGTGGGTGGGTGAGCGTGAGTGGTGGGTGAGTGTGAGTGGTGGCTGAGTGTGAGTGGTGTGTGAGTGGTGGGTGGGTGGTGGGTGGATGAGTGAGTGTGAGTGGTGGGTGGGTGGTGGCTGAGTGTGAGTGGTGGGTGGGTGGTGGCTGAGTGTGAGTGGTGGGTGAGTGTGAGTGGTGGGTGAGGGTGGGCGGGTGGTGGGTGAGTGTGATTGGTGGGTGAAGGTCAGTGTGAGTGGTGAGTGAGTGCGAGTGAGTGGTGTGTGAGTGTGAGTGGTGTGCGAGTGGTGGGTGAGCGAGTGGTGGGTGAGCGAGTGGTGGGTGAGCGAGTGGTGGGTGAGCGAGTGGTGGGTGAGCGAGTGGTGGGTGAGCGAGTGGTGGGTGAGTGTGAGTGGTGGGTGAGTGTGAGTGGTGAGCGTGAGTGGTGGGTGGGCGTGAGTGGTGGGTGGGCGTGAGTGGTGGGTGGGCGTGAGTGGTGGGTGAGCGTGAGTGTGGGTGGTGGGTGAGCGTGAGTGTGGGTGGTGGGTGAGCGTGAGTGTGGGTGGTGGGTGAGCGTGGGTGGTGGGTGAGTGAGTGATGGGTGGGTGAGTGGTGCGTGAGCGTGAGTGGTGGGTGAGCGTCGGTGGTGGGTGAAGGTCAGTGTGAGTGGTGGGTGAGTGTGCGAGTGAGTGGTGAGTGTGTGAGTGAGTGGTGAGTGTGTGAGTGAGTGGTGAGTGTGCGAGTGAGTGGTGAGTGTGTGAGTGAGTGTGTGAGTGAGTGGTGGTTCACTTATTGGTGAGTGGTGTCCTCTGTTACGTGTCACTTAAATATCCGTCTTAGTCCATCGGCCCATTGGCTTTCTAGTCCTGGTGATTGTCGGTGAGGACAGGATCTATGAGTGCAAACAAAAGACTTGGCGTCCTCTGGTCGAACACCGTTTGAGATGAGGCTCAAAAGAAAGCTGTCTCTGGTGTGGACCAATCGGTTCCAAGGACAATGCCACATATATTATCAGTGTTTTTGTTAGCATTCTGAATACAAGTATTGTGGTTAATGCAGACATGATTCCTTGTAAAAGGTTTCAGTTTGGTGTTTTAACAGTTTAACATCTTGATTTGAAGCTTTCGTCACTGCAGGAATTACTCTTTGGTTATTTCGGTAAAGTCACGTAGAAAATAAAATAAATGACGTGTGTGTCTATGTTGTGTGTCTCTCTGTGTCTATGTTGTGTGTCTATGTTGTGTGTCTCTCTCTGTGTGTCTGTGTGTCTATGTTGTGTGTGTCTATGTTGTGTGTCTCTCTCTCTGTGTCTATGTTGTGTCTCTCTCTCTGTGTCTATGTTGTGTGTCTATGTTGTGTGTCTCTCTCTGTGTGTCTATGTTGTGTGTCTCTCTCTGTGTGTCTATGTTGTGTGTCTCTCTCTGTGTCTCTGTGTTGTCTCTCTCTGTGTGTCTATGTTGTGTGTCTCTCTCTGTGTGTCTGTGTGTCTATGTTGTGTGTCTCTCTCTCTCTGTGTCTATGTTGTGTGTCTCTCTCTGTGTGTCTATGTTGTGTGTCTCTCTCTCTGTGTCTATGTTGTGTGTCTCTCTCTGTGTCTCTGTGTTGTCTCTCTCTCTGTGTCTATGTTGTGTGTCTCTCTCTGTGTGTCTATGTTGTGTGTCTCTCTCTGTGTGTCTATGTTGTGTGTCTCTCTCTGTGTGTCTATGTTGTGTGTCTCTCTCTCTGTGTGTCTATGTTGTGTGTCTCTCTCTCTGTGTGTCTATGTTGTGTGTCTCTCTGTGTGTGTCTATGTTGTGTGTCTCTCTGTGTGTCTATGTTGTGTGTCTCTCTCTGTGTCTATGTTGTGTGTCTCTCTCTGTGTCTGTGTTGTGTGTCTCTCTCTCTCTGTGTCTATGTTGTGTGTCTCTCTCTCTGTGTCTATGTTGTGTGTCTCTCTCTCTGTGTCTATGTTGTGTGTCTCTCTGTGTCTATGTTGTGTGTCTCTCTCTCTGTGTCTATGTTGTGTGTCTCTCTCTCTCTGTGTCTATGTTGTGTGTTGTCTCTCTCTGTGTGTCTATGTTGTGTGTCTCTCTCTGTGTCTATGTTGTGTGTCTCTCTCTGTGTTGCCTCTGTTGTCTCTCTCTGTGTCTCTGTGTTGTCTCTCTCTGTGTCTCCGTGTTGTCTCTCTCTGTGTTGTCTCTCTCTGTGTCTGTGTTGTCTCTCTCTGTGTGTCTATGTTGTGTGTCTCTCTCTGTGTGTCTATGTTGTGTGTCTCTCTCTGTGTTTGTCTATGTTGTGTGTCTCTCTCTGTGTTTGCCTCTGTTGTCTCTCTCTGTGTCTCTGTGTTGTCTCTCTCTCTGTGTCTCTGTGTTGTCTCTCTCTGTGTCTCCGTGTTGTCTCTCTCTGTGTGTCTATGTTGTGTGTCTCTCTCTCTGTGTCTATGTTGTGTGTCTCTCTCTCTGTGTCTATGTTGTGTGTCTCTCTCTGTGTGGCTGTGTCTCTCTGTGGTGTCTCTGTGTTGTCTCTGTCTCTCTGTGTTGTCTCTCTCTGTGGTGTCTGTGTTGTCTCTCTCTGTCTATGTTGTGTGTCTCTTTCTGTGTTTGCCTCTGTTGTCTCTCTCTGTGTCTCTGTGTTGTCTCTCTCTGTGTCTCCGTGTTGTCTCTCTCTGTGTTGTCTCTCTCTGTGTCTGTGTTGTCTCTCTCTGTGTGTCTATGTTGTGTGTCTCTCTGTGTCTCTGTGCCTGTGTTGTCTCTCTCTGTGTGTCTATGTTGTGTGTCTCTCTGTGTCTCTGTGTTGTCTCTCTGTGTCTATGTTGTGTGTCTCTCTCTGTGATGTCTCTGTGTTGTCTCTCTCTGTGTGTCTATGTTGTGTGGCTCTCTGTGTCTCTGTGTTGTCTCTGTGTCTATGTTGTGTGTCTCTCTCTCTCTGTCTATGTTGTGTGTCTGTCTGTGTGTCTATGTTGTGTCTCTCTCTGTGGGGTCTCTGTGTTGTCTCTCTGTGTCTATGTTGTGTGTCTCTCTGTGTGTCTATGTTGTGTGTCTCTCTGTGTCTCTGTGTTCTCTCTCTCTGTGTCTATGTGGTGTGCCTCTCTGTGTGTCTGTGTTGTCTCTCTCTGTATCTATGTTGTGCGTCTCTCTCTCTGTGGGTCTGTGTCTCTCTGTGGTGTCTGTGTTGTCTCTCTCTGTCTATGTTGTCTCTCTCTGTGTGTCTATGTTGTGTGTGTCTCTCTCTGTGTGTCTGTGTGTATATGTTGTGTGTCTATGTTGTGTGTCTATGTTGTGTGTTTCTCTCTGTGTGTCTATGTTGTGTGTCTCTCTCTGTGTGTCTGTCTCTCTCTGTGTGTCTGTCTCTCTCTGTGTGTCTGTCTGTCTCTGTGTGTCGGTCTCTCTCTGTGTCTGTGTTGTCTCTCTCTGTGTCTATGTTATATGTCTGTCTCTGTGTCTCTGTGTTGTCTCTCTCTGTGTGTCTCTGTGTTGTCTATCTCTGTCTATGTTGTCTCTCTCTGTGTGTCTATGTTGTGTGTGTCTCTCTCTGTGTGTCTGTGTGTCTATGTTGTGTGTTTCTCTCTGTGTGTCTATGTTGTGTGTCTCTCTCTGTGTGTCTGTCTGTGTGTCGGTCTCTCTGTGTGTCTGTGTTGTCTCTCTCTGTGTCTATGTTGTGTGTCTCTCTGTGTGTCTGTGTCTCTCTCTGTGTGTCTGTGTTGTCTCTCTCTGTGTCTATGTTGTGAGTCTCTCTCTGTGTCTATGTTGTGAGTCTCTCTGTGTCCATGTTGTGTGTCTCTCTCTGTGTCTCTGTGTCTCTGTGTTGTCTCTCTCTGTGTGTCTATGTTGTGTGTGTCTATGTTGTGTGTGTCTCTGTGTGTGTCTGTGTTGTCTCTCTCTGTGTGTCTGCGTTGTCTCTCTCTGTGTCTGTGTTGTCTCTCTCTGTGTGGCTGTGTGTCTCTCTCTGCGTGTCTATGTTGTGTTTCTCTCTCTGTGTCTATGTTGTGTGTTTCTGTGTGTCTATGTTGTGTCTGTGTCTATGTTGTGTCTCTCTGTGTGTCTGTTGTGTGTCTCTCTCTGTGTATCTGTGTTGTCTCTCTCTGTGTCTATGTTGTGTGTCTCTCTCTGTGGTGTCTCTGTGTTGGGTCTCTCTGTGGTATGTCTGTGTTGTCTCTCTCTGTGTGTCTATGTTGCGTGTCTCTCTCTGTGTCTCTGTGTTGTCTATGTGTGTATGTTGTGTGTCTCTGTGGTGTGTCTGTGTTGTCTCTCTCTGTGTGTCTCTCTGTGTGTCTGTGTTGTCTCTCTCTGTGTGTCGATGTTGTGTGTCTCTGTGTCTATGTTGTGTGTCTCTCTCTGTGTCTCTGTGTTGTCTCTCTCTGTGTGTCTATGTTGTGTATCTCTCTCTGTGTGTCTGTGTCTCTCTCTGTGTGTCTCTCTGTGGTGTCTCTGTGTTGTCTCTCTCTGTGTGGCTGTGTCTCTCTGTGGTGTCTCTGTGTTGTCTCTGTCTCTCTGTGTTGTCTCTCTCTGTGTGTCTGTCTCTCTCTGTGGTGTCTGTGTTGTCTCTCTCTGTCTATGTTGTGTGTCTCTCTCTGTGTCTGTTGCCTCTCTCTGTGTGTCTGTGTTGTCTCTCTCTGTGTCTATGTTGTGTGTCTCTCTCTCTGTGGTGTCTGTGTTGTCTCTCTGTGTGTCTGTGTTGTCTGTCTCTGTGTGTCTGTTGTGTGTCTCTCTCTCTGTGTCTATGTTGTGTGTCTCTCTGTGTCTCTGTTGTCTCTCTCTGTGTCTATGTTGTGTGTCTCTGTGGTGTGTCTGTGTTGTCTCTCTATGTGTCTATGTTGTGTGTCTCTCTCTGTGTCTATGTTGTGTGTCTCTCTGTGTCTCTGTTGTCTCTCTCTGCGTGTCTATGTTGTGTGTCTCTCTCTGTGGTGTCTCTGTGTTGTGTCTCTCTGTGGTATGTCTGTGTTGTCTCTCTCTGTGTGTCTATGTTGCGTGTCTCTCTCTCTGTGTTTCTGTGTTGTCTCTGTGTGTATGTTGTGTGTCTCTCTCTGTGGTGTGTCTGTGTTGTCTCTCTGTGTGTCTCTCTGTGTGTTTGTGTTGTCTCTCTCTGTGTGTGTCGATGTTGTGTGTCTCTGTCTGTGTCTATGTTGTGTGTCTCTCTCTGTGTCTCTGTGTTGTCTCTCTCTGTGTGTCTATGTTGTGTATCTCTGTGTGTCTGTGTCTCTCTCTGTGTGTCTATGTTGTGTGTCTCTCTCTGTGTGTCTGTGTCTCTCTGTGGTGTCTCTGTGTTGTCTCTCTCTGTGTGTCTGTGTCTCTCTCTGTGGTGTCTCTGTGTGTTTCTGTCTCTCTGTTGTCTCTCTCTGTGTGTCTGTGTCTCTCTGTGGTGTCTGTGTTGTCTCTCTCTGTGGTGTCTGTGTTGTCTCTCTCTGTGGTGTCCGTGTTGTCTCTCTCTGTGGTGTCCGTGTTGTCTCTCTGTGTGTCTGTGTTGTCTCTCTGTGTGTGTCTATGTTGTGTGTCTCTGTGTCTGTGTTGTCTCTCTGTGTGTGTCTATGTTGTGTGTCTCTCTCTGTGTGTCTGTGTTGTCTCTCTGTGTGTCTATGTTGTGTGTCTATGTTGTGTGTCTCTCTCTGTGTATGTGTCTCTCTGTGTGTCTGTGTTGTCTCTCTGTGTGTCTGTTGTGTGTCTCTCTCTGTGTTGTCTCTCTGTGTCTGTGTTGTCTCTTTCTGCGTGTCTATGTTGTGTGTCTTTCTGTGTCTCTGTTGTCTCTCTCTGTGTCTATGTTATGTGTCTCTCTGTGTATCTGTGTTGTCTCTCTGTGTCTGTGTTGTCTCTCTCTGTCTATGTTGTGTGTCTCTCTCTGTCTATGTTGTGTGTCTCTCTCTGTCTATGTTGTGTGTCTCTCTCTGTGTGTCTATGTTGTGTGTCTCTCTCTGTGTCTCTGTGTTGTCTCTCTCTTGGGGCTATGTTGTGTTATCTCTCTCTGTGTCTATGTTGTGTGTCTCTCTCTGTGTCTATGTTGTGTGTCTCTCTCTGTGTCTATGTTGTGTGTCTCTCTCTGTGTGTCTATGTTGTGTGTCTCTCTCTGTGTGTCTATGGTGTGTGTCTCTGTGGTGTCTCTGTGTTGTCTCTCTCCGTATCTAATGTTGTGTGTCTCTCTCTCTCTGTCTATGTTGTGTGTCTCTCTCTGTGTGTCTATGTTGTGTGTCTCTCTGTGTGTGTCTATGTTGTGTGTCTCTCTCTCTGTGTCTATGTTGTGTGTCTCTCTGTGTGTCTGTGTTGTCTCTCTCTGTGTGTCTGTCTTGTGTGTCTCTGTTGTCTCTGTGTGTCTATGTTGTGTGTCTCTCTCTGTGTGTCTATGTTGTGTGTCTCTCTCTGTGTGTCTATGTTGTGTGTCTCTCTCTGTGTGTCTATTTTGTGTGTCTCTCTGTGTGTGTCTATGTTGTGTGTCTCTCTGTGTGTGTCTATGTTGTGTGTCTCTCTGTGTGTGTCTATGTTGTGTGTCTCTCTCTGTGTGTCTATGTTGTGTGTCTCTCTCTGTGTGTCTATGTTGTGTGTCTCTCTGTGTGTCTGTGTTGTGTGTCTCTCTGTGTGTGTCTTTGTTGTGTGTCTCTCTCTCTGTGTCTATGGTGTGTGTCTCTCTCTGTGTGTCTATGTTGTGTGTCTCTCTCTGTGTGTCTATGTTGTGTGTCTCTCTCTGTGTGTCTATGTTGTGTGTCTCTCTCTGTGTGTCTTTGTTGTGTGTCTATGTTGTCTCTGTGTGTCTATGTTGTCTCTGTGTGTCTATGTTGTGTGTCTCTCTCTGTGTGTCTGTGTTGTGTGTCTCTGTTGTCTCTGTGTGTCTATGTTGTGTGTCTCTCTCTGTGTCTGCGTTGTCTCTCTCTGTCTGTGTTGTCTCTCTCTGTGTGGCTGTGTGTCTCTCTCTGTGTGTCTATGTTGTGTGTCTCTCTGTGTGTGTCTATGTTGTGTGTCTCTCTGTGTGTGTCTATGTTGTGTGTCTCTCTCTGTGTGTCTATGTTGTGTGTCTCTCTCTGTGTGTCTATGTTGTGTGTCTCTCTCTGTGTGTCTTTGTTGTGTGTCTATGTTGTCTCTGTGTGGCTATGTTGTCTCTGTGTGTCTATGTTGTGCGTCTCTCTCTGTGTGTCTATGTTGTGTTATCTCTCTCTGTGTCTATGTTGTGTGTCTCTCTGTGTGTCTATGTTGTATGTCTCTCTCTGTGTGTCTATGTTGTGTGTCTCTCTCTGTGTGTCTATGGTGTGTGTCTCTGTGTTGTCTCTCTCTCCGTGTCTAATGTTGTGTGTCTCTCTCTCTCTGTGTCTATGTTGTGTGTCTCTCTCTGTGTGTCTGTCTTGTGTGTCTCTGTTGTCTCCGTGTGTCTATGTTGTGTGTCTCTCTCTGTGTGTCTATGTTGTGTGTCTCTCTCTGTGTGTCTATGTTGTGTGTCTCTCTGTGTCTATGTTGTGTGTCTCTCTGTGTGTCTATGTTGTGTGTCTCTCTGTGTGTCTATGTTGTGTGTCTCTCTCTGTGTGTCTATGTTGTGTGTCTCTCTGTGTGTCTATGTTGTGTGTATCTCTCTGTGTGTCTATGTTGTGTGTCTCTCTCTGTGTGTCTATGTTGTGTGTCTCTCTCTGTGTGTCTATGTTGTGTGTCTCTCTCTGTGTGTCTATGTTGTGTGTCTCTCTGTGTGTGTCTATGTTGTGTGTCTCTCTCTGTGTGTCTATGTTGTGTGTCTCTCTCTGTGTGTCTATGTTGTGTGTCTCTCTGTGTGTCTATGTTGTGTGTCTCTCTCTGTGTGTCTATGTTGTGTGTCTCTCTCTGTGTGTCAATGTTGTGTGTCTCTCTCTGTGTGTCTTTGTTGTGTGTCTATGTTGTCTCTGTGTGGCTATGTTGTCTCTGTGTGTCTATGTTGTGTGTCTCTCTATGTGTGTGTTGTGTGTCTCTGTTGTCTCTGTGTGTCTATGTTGTGTGTCTCTCTCTGTGTGTCTATGTTGTGTGTCTCTCTGTGTCTACGTTGTGTGTCTCTCTCTGTGTGTCTATGTTGTGTGTCTCTCTCTGTGTGTCTATGTTGTGTGTCTCTGTGTGTGTGTCTATGTTGTGTGTCTCTCTGTGTGTCTATGTTGTGTGTCTCTCTCTGTGTGTCTATGTTGTGTGTCTCTCTGTGTGTGTCTATGTTGTGTGTCTCTGTGTGTGTGTCTATGTTGTGTGTCTCTCTCTGTGTGTCTATGTTGTGTGTCTCTCTGTGTGTGTCTATGTTGTGTGTCTCTGTGTGTCTATGTTGTGTCTCTCTCTCTCTGTGTCTATGTTGTGTCTCTCTCTCTCTGTGTCTATGTTGTGTGTCTCTCTCTGTGGTGTCTCTGTTATCTCTCTTTGTGTCTGTGTTGTCTCTCTCTGTGTTTGTTGCGTGTCCCTCTCTGTGTCTATGTTGTGTGTCTATGTTGTGTGTCTCTGTGTGTCTATGTTGTGTGTCTCTCTGTGTCTCTCTCTGGTGTCTCTGTGTTGTCTCTCTCTGTATGTCCATGTTGTGTGTCTCTCTGTGTCTCTGTGTTGTCTCTCTCTGTGTCTATGTTGTGTGTCTCTCTCTGTGGTGTCTGTGTTATCTCTTTCTTTGTGTCTATGTTGTGTGTCTCTCTCTGTGTCTGTGTTGTGTGTCTCTCTCTGTGTCTATGTGTTGTCTTTCTGTGTCTATGTTGTGTGTCTCTCTCTGTAGTGTCTCTGTGTTGTCTCTCTCTGTGTGTCTATGCTGTGTGTCTCTCTCTGTGTGTCTATGTTGTGTGTCTCTCTCTGTGTCTCTGTGTTGTCTCTCTGTGTCAATGTTGTGTGTCTCTCTCTCTGTGTCTATGTTGTGTGTCTCTCTCTGTGCGTCTATGTTGTGTGTCTCTCACTGTGTGTCTGTCTTTCTCTGTGTCTATGTTTTGCGTCTCTCTCTCTGTGCGTCTATGTTGTGTGTCTGTGTGTCTGTGTCTCTCTTTGTGTCTATGTTGTGTGTCTCTGTGTGTCTCTGTGTTGTCTCTCTCTGCTTGTGTGTCTGTCTGTGTGTCTATGTTGTGTGTCTCTCTCTGTGTGTCTCTGTGTTGTGTCTCTCTGTGTGTCTGTCTGTGTGTCTATGTTGTGTGTCTCTCTCTGTGTCTATGTTGTGTGTCTGTCTGTGTGTCTCTGTGTTGTCTCTCTCTGTGTCTCTGTGTTGTCTCTCTCTGTGTCTCTGTGTTGTCTCTCTCTGTGTGTCTATGCTGTGTGTCTCTCTCTGTGTGTCTATGTTGTGTGTCTCTGTGTGGTGTCTCTGTGTTGTCTCTCTCTGCTTGTGTGTCTCCGTGTGTCTGTTTTTTGTCTCTCTCTCAAATTTAGTTCTACCTGATGACGGTCGCTTGTGTTGCAGTCGAAACGTCGTACTCTATTATTTAATTTATTTGTTCTCTACGTGACTTTACCGAAAGAACCAAAGAGTAACTTAACACCTGTTTTGTTTCCAGAAAAAACCTATTCTCATATTTTGGTACTGGCAAAGGAGGTCCCATGATGTAGATATGCATTAAATGTGCTTAAGAGAATTTCTACACATGAAATGCACGGACTTTTAAGATTAATGCATTCCACATGCTATGGCCATCTGGACTACGATTTGCCATTGGTTTGTGAAGAAAAAGGTTCAGCTGTGCAATGTCCCTCCTCGTGCCACTGCTGCATGGACCAGCAGTGGACGGAGCTCGATAGAAAATGCCAATACTTGACCCCACGAAACGCAACCTTAAAGGTCAACCAACTGGTGTACGGATTCATACTGCTGCTTTGGACAGAGGCGTAGTTAATCTAAGAAACTCGGCCATCGTGTAAACTGCCGTGCCGGGCGATTGAAACATTGTCAGGCTGTGGCGTGCGAACGCAGTGTGCTAACCGTGACACCGCATCCGTGTCCCTCAAACGTGCAGCATGTTCGCAAATCCTGAGATATTCTTCCCATTGAAAAAATAACGTCGAAGATTTAGAGCTTTAAACCTTGACATGCGACACCAGCCTGCGTCCACGTCTGTCACAACTCCGCCCGGGATCGAAGCGGTTTGAATCGCCGTCGCACCACGGCAGCGGCGTCCTATCCATCACGTCGGCGGCTGAAACATGCAAAGCGTTAAAATACGCGCCGCCTGAACGCCGCCATCTCCGCAGGTGCGGCTGGTGCTCAAAGAGTGCTGCGAGTTCCTCGAGCGCCAGCTCGACCCGGCCAACTGCATCGGCATCGCGCGCTTCGCCGACGCTCACGGCTGCCCCGAGCTGCGCCTGGCGGCGCGGCGCTTCCTGCAGCTGCGCTTCGAAGAGGTCCGCTGCACCGAGGAGTTCCTCGAGCTGAGCCCCGCCGAGCTGCACGAGGTCCTGTCGAGCGACGGCCTCGCCGTCACCTCCGAGGAGTCGGCGTTCGGCGCGCTCGAGAGCTGGGTGAAGGCCGCCCCCCGCGAGCGCCGGGCCCACCTGCCGGCTCTGATGCGCTGCGTGCGGCTGCCCCTGCTCAGCGTCAAGTCGCTGACGCGGCTGTACGAGGCCAACCAGCTGCTGCGGGACGACCGCGCCTGCCGGAGGCTCCTCGACGAGGCGCTGCGCTACCACTTCGCGCCCGAGGAGCGGCTGGCGCTGCGCGCCTCCGAGCCGGCGGCGCGGCCCCGGTGCGCGCCGCGGGTTCTGTGCGCGGCCGGCGGCAAGAACGGGCTGTTCGCCACGCTGGACTGCGTGGAGGTGTACCGGCCCGGCAGCGACACGTGGGCGCCGCTGCCGCCGCTCGGCAGGCCGCGCTACGAGTGCGCCTGCGCCGTGCTGGAGCGGCGCCTGTACGTGGTGGGCGGCGTGGCGTGCCGCGTGCGCGACCGCGTGCCCTACGGCCGCCACGAGAGCTCCGTGGAGCGGTGGGACCCGGAGGTCGCCAGCTGGGACCTCGCCCCCGCCATGACGGAGTGCCGCAGCACGCTGGGGCTCGCCGTGCTGGACGGCGAGCTGTACGCGCTGGGCGGCTACGACGGGCAGAGCTACCTGCGCTCCGTGGAGCGCTTCTCCCCGCGCCTCGGCTGCTGGGGCCCCGTGGAGCCCATGCTGAAGAAGCGCAGCTGCTTCGCCGCCGCCGCCCTCGCCGGGATGATTTACGCCATCGGCGGCTACGGCCCCGCGCACCTCGACAGCGTGGAGAGGTTCGACCCGGGCAAGGGCGTCTGGGAGATGGTGGCGCCCATGGCGGACAAGCGCATCAACTTCGGCGCGGGCGTGGCGATGGGCTTTCTGTTCGTGGTGGGCGGACACAATGGCGTGAACCACCTGGCCAGCGTCGAGCGCTACGACCCGCAGCTCGACCAGTGGACCACGTGCCAGCCGATGAGCGCCCCCCGCACCGGCGTGGGGGTGTCGGTGATCGACGGCTTCCTGTACGCGGTGGGCGGCCACTCGGGCTCGGCCTACCTGGGCCTCACGCAGACGTACGACCCCGGTTCGGACGAGTGGAAGGATTGCGCCGGCATGGGCTCGTGCAGATGCAACTTTGGCCTGGCGGCCCTCTGAGACGTCTTTTGAAACTCGAATCTTCCCTGACGCGGCAGACGTTACCCGCTCGCCTCGTCGCCCCCCTCCCACCCTCCCCACCCGAACACTGTCATGCACTCGCGACGCGTCTCTGTGCTGGTGTATGGTCTGATTGCACGCGACCGGTGCGGCAGACCGTGGCGTGACCTTAGCAATTGCCGGGCTCAGCCAAGCTATCCAGCAGCAGCAGCAACAGTAACGGCCCTTTCACAGCAACGTTTCGCACGGCCCCTGGATTCCCGTGAAGTGAGGACGGCCGTCGTGTTGCAAACGTCGCCACCGTCCCCTGTGTACCCCCGGTCCATGTTGAGAAGAAGAATGGAGGGATGATGAGGCATTTCTTCTTATTGGGAGGTGAAGCTGGATCAAGAAGTTGGTGGTTGACACAGCGCCTATCTGGAACGCTGTGTGAGAAGGCGGGCGGGCAGGCGGGCGGGCGGGCGGGGGTGTGGTGGCTTTGCTTAGTTTGCTAATGCCCACTACTGTAACAGGTGTGTTTATCGCGTCGTGCGAGTTGCACGTGGAAATTCTCCACGAGCTGTTTTTCGTGTTGGCCGTGGTGTGGGGCCGCCTTGAGCCGGATCGTCCATGGCCTAACAACGTCGGAGCAGCCCCGCCCCCCGCGAGTGTTCACTCTGGAAGTAAATTAATAATGGGGGGGGGGGGGGGTTTCTGCGGAACGTTCCGGAAGGTTCCGAGTCCAGCCCACCAGCAGGACAAGTAGTCCAGTTAACGCCTCCTTAAAACTGCAGTCAAAATAAAATCTGTATTTTACGTGCCGATAATCGCCCTCAATAAAGTCGACGTTGGCGCACATCACGGCAGAGCGGGAGCGGTTACAGGGGGCATAGAGTAGAGGATTGTGACCAGCCGTTAAAATCGGAACCGTTGTTATTGTCGCACGCTCGTCTTGCCGAGCGGGAGAGGGAGGTCACCGGTTAAGGGGGGGGCGCCCGTCAAGAGCGCGCCGCTTTGCCTCTGCCTCCGACCGCGGAGGGTTGCGGTCGCTCGGGCCCCGGGTTGCGGAGGTTGTTTCCGCGCCGGGGGCGCTCGCGGAGGAGCGAGGCGTCGTGCGTGCGAGGACTTCGGGAAGCGCGTGTCGTGTCGTGTCGCGCGAGCGAGCGTGCATGAAGGCCGGCGCATGAATAATTGGACCGCGGCGGTGCCAAAGGGGGAAGGCCGGAACACGATACAACTTGCCACCTTGCAGAGTTTCCCCCCCCCCCCCCCCCCCCCCCCCCCGAGCACTTGTGTGTACATACGGTGTCTTTGCGTTTGATGGCGCTGCACGGCCGTCCGGTTTTCCCTGCGCCGCTGCGGGTGGGGGCCCCGCGTCTTGTTCGGAGATGGAGGCGGACGAAGCGACTCATTGACGGCGCTCGTCTTAACGGCCACGCTTCTGCTGTTGTCGCTTTTCATTCACGGGGGCGCCCCCGCGTCTAATACACGCGCGTGCATCTTAGTCTTTGTGCGCGCGCTCGCGAGTTGCTTTCTCCACGCTGTGAATTTGCTTCGTTTGGATCACATTATTAACAGCCGTGTCTGCCCCAGCTGCTGTAACCAGCTTACGGTGGTTAACTGCCAAGTCTACCTTCTTTTTATATTATGCATTTTACAAGTTTTTTCGTATGGAATGTTATTTAATCCTCCCGTGTCCGCCGGTATATCATTTCTTAATGGGCGCATTATAAATGTGCGGTGGGATTTCCGCCGTGTTCAGCCCCGCGCTAATTATCTCACCACTGCACATTGTTTACGAACGTCACTGCGTGTCAAGGTATGATTTCGTTTAAACGGGTGAGAAACTCAAGACACCAGGATACGTCTCGTTTACAAGAGTGACCTTGGGCATTAAATCTGCCAGCTTTGGGGAAGGGGGGGGGGGCGGTGATGGCGGTGCATTGTCCCAGTGGGGTTCATTTTCAGCGTCATCTTATTCGAATTTGGTAAATGTGGACGGACCCTTGCCAATGACGTCGGGGGATTTTCGACGCCCACCGTGATTGAAGCAGACGGCGCATCGTAGTCGTATTGTTGCTGTGGGTTTTCGCTCACCGCAGTAATAATCGGGGCGGCCGCTGGATTCGAACCGCGAACTTCTGAATTCGAGCCTGCCGCGAAACCACGTGGCCGCGGTGATGTCACCCGAGTTGAAAGCAACAATGCAGTCTTGCTTCATGATTTTTCTTTTCCGTGTGAAATGTTTTTTTTTTAAAGCGGCGATTGAACCCCAACTACCTACGTCTGCGTACGTGGTGTAAAATTGTACAAAAATGTTTTGCCTTATGTTCATCAGTGATCCCGTTACCCCCACCCCACCCACCCCCTTCGTGATCCTGCATAAAGTACTCCCAAGACTTACACACCAGTCTCAGTCTTGCTGCCTTGGTGGTCCTGTCAGAACGCATGCCTTTGGATTGCACCACTCTTCGATTTCACATTAACAGCATGCCAATCTCTCACATTAACATCATGCTAATCTCTCACGTTAACATAATGCTAATCTCTCACATTAACATCATGCTAATCTCTCACATTAACATCATGCCAATCTCTCACATCAACATCATGCTAATCTCTCACATTAACATAATGTTAATCTCTCACATTAACATCATGCTAATCTCTCACATTAACATCACGCTAATCTCTCACATTAACATCATGCTAATCTCTCACATTAACATCATGCTAATCTTTCACATTAACATAATGCTAATCTCGCACATTAACACGCTAATCGCTCACATTAGCATCATGTTAATCTCTCACATTAACATGCTAATCTCTCACATTAACATCATGCTAATCTCTCACATTAACATCATGCTAATCTCTCACATCATCATGCTAATCTCTCACATTAACATGCTAATCTCTCACATTAACATCGTGCTAATTTCTCACAATAACATCATGCTAATCTCTCACATTAACATCATGCTAATAGCTCACATTAACATCATGCTAATCTCTCGCATTAACATCATGCTAATCTCTCTCATTTACATCATGTTAATCTCTCACATTAACATCGTGCTAATTTCTCACATTAACATCATGCTAATCTCTCGCATTAACATCGTGCTAATTTCTCACATTAACATCATGCTAATCTCTCACATTAACATCGTGCTAATTTCTCACATTAACATCATGCTAATAGCTCACATTAACATGCTAATATCTCACATTAACATGCTAATCTCTCACATTAACATCATGCTAATCTCTCACATTAACATCATGCTAATCTCTCACATTAACATCATGACTTTACCGAAAGAACCAAAGAGAATAGATTCCTGCAGTAACGAAAGCTCAAGATTCAAGTTTCAAGATTGTCCTGTCAGAAGTTAAATGAAACCCAGCGCGATGACGTCACCCATCCCCCGCCCAACCACCACCCGCGACGTCACACAATGCGTCTCGTTGACGTCATCGCGCACGGCGCGAACCTAACGCGGTGACGTCACACGCTCTCCCCTCTGCCTGCAACGTCGCCACACGCCCTGCGCGATGACGTCACGACGCATGTAAAGTACCCGGCGGTGACGTCGCCGTTGTAAACACTCGGGCCCCGGTGGAGGCATGGCGGAGTGAAGTTCTCTTCACCCCCCGGCCGCTACCGCCGCCGCCTTCTCCTCCACAGCAGCAGCGGCGGCCGTGGCGACGGTAGCGCGATGCTGGAAGGGGCCTCGTCGCTCCTCGCTCGGCCAGAGTCGGTGCGCGCGGTCGAGAACTCGCCGGCGAGGCCGCGATGGCGGGAGCCCGGGCCTCGAGGCCTGGCGGTTCGCCTGGGACGCTGCCCCCTTTCGCGCAAGCGGCAGGGCGGGGACGCCTCGCAGAGGTCGGTGCCGCGGGGTGCGAGGAAGAATTTTTTTGTTTATTTAAAAAAAAAATTTAAACCGCACGCGGGAAACAAAAAAAACCGTAGACTTTAATCAAGTGAATTCGTTTTGTTTTATAATTCGACACTTGCACACACGAAGAGGTAAGTTGTTTAAAAGTGGTAAGGCGGGCCCGCAGGTCGTCACGGAAAGTCGGAATCCCCAACAAAATTTACCCGAACGACGGCAGCAGGAGCAGGAACAGCGTGGTTCAGGAGCTCAATGTAAAATGTCGATATCTGCTCGCCACGACGTGAGAGGGCTTCAGGAGAGAGATTGTGCACTTTAATTATTCACATCGGTACAGTACAACGATGGCGATTCCTGCGCTATCCGTCGTGCTACGAAGACATTTCTGTTTCGATTTAAAGCTTTCGTGACTGCAAGGATTCATCTTTGGTTATTTCGGTAAAGTCACGTAGAATGAGAACAAAAATAATAAAATAACACAATCAAATTATCACGACGTTTCGGCCACAACGCAAGCGGCCGTCTTCAGGTGAAAGGAACAGACCTGTCGGGACGACAGAGCTTCAATGAACGATGTTAAGATTCGTAGCGACTTTTAAGCTGGTTGGGAGAAGTGAGGCGCCTTGACAAAGGGGTTTACATATCAAATAGCTAAATTACTATAGGAATAGGTTTTACCCTTTTAACTGGCACAAAAACTGACACCTTTATTCAAGGCATCATGTTTGCAATAACCACAACACAAGCAGTCAAAATGCAAACAAAAAAGACAACTCTGATAATAATATTGGCACTGTCCTTGAATTTGATTGGTCCACACCCAAGACAGCTTTTCTTAGAGCCTAGTCTCCACTGGTGTTGGACCAGAAGACGCCAAAAGGCGTACAACTCAAAAACAGCGCACTATCAGAGTATTGAGGGCTCGGGGTGAGCATTTACATTATGAGACCTCCTTTGCCAGAAACAAGATATAGGAATAGGTTTTACCCTTTTTACTGGCACAAAATGTAAATGCTCACCCCGAGCCCTCAATACTCTGATAGTGCGCTGTTTTTGAGTTGTACGCCTTTTGGCGTCTTCTGGTCCAACACCAATGGAGACTAGGCTCTAAGAAAAGCTGTCTCGGGTGTGGACCAATCAAATTCAAGGACAGTGCATATTATTATCAGAGTTGTCTTTTTTGTTTGCATTTTGACTGCTTGTGTTGTGGTTATTGCAAACATGATGCCTTGAATAAAGGTGTCAGTTTTTGTGCCAGTTAAAAGGGTAAAACCTATTCCTATATCTTGTTTCTGGCAAAGGAGGTCTCATAAAGCTAAATTACTAGTTGCCTCTGTGGATGTGTAGGTTTTGACTTTAACATAGCCATTCCTGTGACCAGTCACAAGCTAATCCCTCAGCTATTTGATATGTAAACCCCTTTGTCAAGGTGCCTCACTTCTCCCAACCAGCTTAAAAGTCGCTACGAATCTTAACATCGTTCATTGAAGCTGTGTCGTCCCGACAGTTCTGTTCCTTTCACCTGAAGACGGCCGCTTGCGTTGTGGCCGAAACGTCGTGAGAATTTTATTGTGTTATTTTATTATTTTATTCTCATTCTACGTGACTTTACCGAAAGAACCAAAGAAGACTTCTTTCTGCGCAATGCTCGCTCATGAAAGCACTGTCCAGGCTCTAAGTCGTAGTAGCTACTACTACATAGTACATAGTAGTAGTAGCTACTACTACATAGTACATAGTAGTAGTAGCACTACTACATAGTACATAGTAGTAGCTACTACGACATATACTACTACATATGATGTAGTAGCTACTACTACTACGACATATACTACTACATATGATGTAGTAGCTACTACATAGTACATAGTAGTAGTAGCTACTACGACATATACTACTACATATGATGTAGTAGCACTACTACATAGCACATAGTAGTAGCTACTACGACATATACTACTACATATGATGTAGTAGCTACTACTACATAGTACATACTACTACATAGTACATAGTAGTAGTAGCTACTACGACATACACTACTACATATGATGTAGTAGCACTACTACATAGTACATAGTAGTAGCTACTACGACATATACTACTACATATGATGTAGTAGCTACTACTACATAGTAGTAGTAGCTACTACGACATACACTACTACATATGATGTAGTAGCATTACTACATAGTAGTAGTAGCTACTACGACATATTCTACTACATATGATGTAGTAGCTACTACATAGTACATAGTAGTAGTAGCTACTACGACATATACTACTACATATGATGTAGTAGCTACTACTACATAGTACATAGTAGTAGTAGCTACTACGACATTTACTACTACATATGATCTAGTAGCACTACTACATAGTACATAGTAGTAGCTACTACGACATATACTACTACATACTACTACTACATAGTACATAGTAGTAGCTACTACGACATATACTACTACATATGATGTAGTAGCTACTACTACATAGTACATAGTAGTAGCTACTACGACATATACTACTACATATGATGTAGTAGCACTACTACATAGTACATAGTAGTAGTAGCTACTACGACATATACTACTACATATGATGTAGTAGCTACTACTACATTGTACATAGTAGTAGTAGCTACTACGACATATACTACTACATATGATGTAGTAGCTACAACCATATGTACATATAAGCTTTGATTTAAAGCTTTCGTGACTGCAGGGATTCATATTCTTGGTTCTTTCGGTAAAGTCACGTTGCAGGGAAACAATAAAATAATAATATATATAAAACAAAATTATCACGACGTTTCGACTGTAACACAAACAGTCATCATCAGGTGTGAGAATTGTATTGTTTTATATATATTATTGTTTCCCTTCAACGTGACTTTACCGAAAGAACCAAGAATAGAATTGAAGCTTTCGTGACTGCAGAAATTACTATACTCATTGTTTTTTTTTTCGTTAAAGTCACGTATGTTTAAATAAAATAACTTGGGTATTAAACTTTTTCTTAGGTTTGTTGAGTTTCTCGTCTCACATCTTGTTGTTGTTGTTGTATCTGCCTCCGTGCAGTTTAACGTTTCTCTGCTATGTGCTATGTGCGTTATGCCCCCCTATGTGTTCACTCGCTATTTGTTTTACACCTGACGATGATCGCTTGTGTTGCGTTCGAAACGTCGTGATTTATTTTAATTTAGGTACAATTTTATTTTATTTCTACATACGTGACTTTACCGAAATAAACCCAATATGTAGTAGCTACATATGTAGCTACTACATATATATACATATACATATGTAGTAGCTATTACATATATACATATGTAGTAGCTACTACATACTATTTACATATGTAGTAGCTACGGGCGCCGCACTTTCAAGGACCCCGTGCTAAATGTTTTGAAGCTATCAATTCCGGTTTAGTGATTCTGCACTTGCTCTATTACTATAGTACTATACCGCCTTCAACTTTTATGAACGACTGGGTGTTTAAGGTTAGCGATTTGTCGTATTATCTGGCTGTATAGCAAATGAAAACATACAAATACTTTACTGTGCAAGTTCAAAATGCATGTGTTTTAATATTCATGTGTTTGTTTTATGTACCCAGGGCCCCTTTATAACACATGCTACAGGCCCCGCACACTAGCTTAATCCGGCACTGCCCCTGACGGGCGGCACCCCGACGATACACACAGAGTGACCCCCCCCCCCATCATCAACGTGCTGCTGTTAAACTCCCCAGTGGTTTCAAATGTGTGGCGGCCATCCTCACACTGATGATGTCGTATCGGCGGCGAAAGTGCCCCCTCACCCCGTCCTTGAAAATTGTTTCCGTAAGCCAAACAAATTTACCAACCAGCCACAGGTGCCGCAAGCTCTACCCCTACTCCCCTGCTCTTAACCGGAGACCCCCCCCCCTCCCGCCGCCTAGGCTGCCCCCCTCACCCCCGCCGCCCACCACGCTCCCTGCAATGTTGACGTCTTGCTGCTGCTGCTGCTCACGTCTGCCAGGGGTCTCGCGTGTAAATAGCCGGGGCAACTGGCTGTACCGGCGACCACGGTCCGCGTGACAAATCGACATCACCGTCAAGCCCGCCGCTGTCGGTTGTGTGTCCACTTTCTGTGACGCGCAGCGCCGGTCCCCGCTCCGCCGCTGAGCCCCTCCGCGTTCACCGCAGTGCGTGCCTCAACGCTGGGACGGACCGAGAGGGGTCGCCCCGAAAGCGCCAGAAGATCGGTGAATTGTCTGTCGGTCGTGTCTGTACACCGTGTTTGTACGTCGGTCGTGTCTATGCATCGTGGCTTCTGTGTCGCGTCCGTGCGTCGCGTCCGTGCGTCGTGTCCGTGTGTCGTGTCTGTACGTCGCGTCTGCGTCGGCCGTGTCGCACACACAGAGCAGCTCATAGACGCTGCGTCGAGCGTGTTCGGCGTCGTCTCGTCCGCCGTCTCGTCCGCCGTCTCGTCCGCCGTCTCGTCTGCCGTCTCGTGGGCCGTGAGGATGGGTTCAAGTCCCTTCTGTGGTGGCTCCCATGTTCCGCGGGACGTCCTCTCCGACAGCCCCGCACCGCGACCGCCGCCATCGCTCTGCACGCACCGCACCGCCGCCTCCAGCGCCCAGGTGCCTCGCGGCGTCCCTCACCACCACCACCACCACCGTTTTTCCCATCGTCGTCAACGTCATGGTAGCCGTGCTCTATCCGCTGCTGGGCGACGTTTTCGCCCAACTCTCGATATCGGTGGCGGACTTGAGATGCCATGACCCGTCGCGTCTCGCCGGCGCGCGAGATTAATTAATTGCTCCATCTTCGGGGGTTGGCGAGCTGTTGAGCGAGTACACCTCCTTTGCCTGTCAATCGGTCGTGTTCGTCTCAAGCGCCGGCCATCGTTCTTTCCAGCGACGTGTCCTGCCCCGGCTTCGAGTCTTTAACCTGCGCATGTTCTCTAATCCATCTCATGGCGACCTTGTCATTTACACTGCCCGCCTTTTCTCCTCTCTTCTCTTCTTTCTCTCTGTCCATCTCACTCATTCTGTCACTCTCTCCCAACCCTCTTGTTGCGTCCACTCCTCTTGCCTCTCTCGCTGTTCCTCCCTTGTCATCCTTCTCCCACGATATTCCCATCTCTCCCATTGTCTCCTCCCCTCTCATTTCCCCCTCTCTGTGAATCTCTCCCTACCCCTGCAAGTATCCTCTCTCTTCTCCTTCACGCCCAGTCCTCTCCTTCTTTATATCTCTCTCTCTTCTCTCTTCTCTCTCCCTCCACGCCGTTTCCTCTTCCTCCTCTCTCCTTTTCTCTTCCGCACCGCCTCTCCATCTCCTCTCTCCAGGCCACAGGGAGACGGAGGCTGCCACTAAGAGGCGACCGAGACATCCTGCAGTCACCCTCCCACGGTGCGTCCGTCACACAGCCCTCACGCTCGCGTGCGCGTTCACAAGTACACGTATGTGCGCGTGTGTGCGTGTACGTTAGTGGGTGCATGTACACGTACACACGTGTGCGCATATGTGGCGCGTGCGTGCACGTACATATGTGTGCGCATGTGCACGTGCAGTTTCCCTCCAGCAGCGTGGAGGAGCCGGCCCAGAAGTGGTACCGCCCCCGCAGTGCCGTCGTGTTGGGGACACAGGGCCCCCCACGGAGTGGTCCCCCCCGCACGCCACCCTGGGCTCCGTGGACGTCTGCCTGGACAGGCTGTGTCTGAGTTTCAGTTTCAGTTTATTTTGGTATGGCACTGTGAGCCATTCGGCTCTTGAATCGGGTGCAACCACAACAAACAAAACAAAAACACGAACAAGAAAAACATCTTAAAGTGACTATGTGACTGTGCAAACAGAAAATCCATGGAAAGAAACAGCAAAAATATTCCTGAAAAAAGCACCGTACACCAACGCTGTGTGCAAAAAATCCCAGTGGGATGCAAGTCAACAACAACAACCACAAAACCTTAGATTAAGGCCATCGGTCTAACTCCGTACTACAAACCAAAAAACGTTTTCCAAATCACCAAAAAATAAAGCCATAATTGCAACGTAACAGTGATCACAAGGACTGTGACCGAATTTTTACAATAAACTACATAAATAACACGTAACACCAAATCCTAGAGCAGTGGTTCTTAACCTGGGTTCGATCGAACCCCAGGGGTTCGGTGAGTCGATCTCAGGGGTTCGGCAGAGCCCCCGCCACGGAGGTCCGGACACACTTGAATTATTGTGTAAATTTGTGATGACACACACGGCCCGCTTGGCCATCACTGGCTGCAGATGATCATGCTACACTGCTTGGCCAATCAGCGCTGCGGGGAATTTAGTGCGTACTCAGTAGTCAACGTGTGACTGTTGTTGTCGTACGTCGTGTGATTTCTTTAATATTTTATCCATACTAACTATGTCGGGCAAAAGAAGAAAGTGGTCGGACGAATATGTACAACATGGATTCTCATGTATCACGGAACGTGATGGGAGTGAGCGTCCTATCTGCATGATTTGCAACGCCAAGTTGAGCAACTCTAGTCTTGCACCGGCAAAACTAAAGGAACACTTCTTGAAGCTGCATGGAGACAGGGAATACAAGAACACAACACTTGCTGAATTCAGGGTGAAGAGAGCCAGATTCGATGAAAGGGCCACTCTGCCTGCTCTTGGATTTGTACCTGTTAACAAACCGATCCTGACAGCATCGTACGAAGTTGCTTACCTGATCGCAAAGCAGGGCAAGCCACACACCATTGGTGAAACACTTGTGAAACCAGCTGCATTAAAGATGGCGAATCTGATACTCGGAACAGCGGCCGAAGGTAAATTATCCCAAATTCCCCTTTCAAATGACACCGTCAGTGACAGAATAGAAGACATGAGTAAAGACATCTTGGCTCAAGTAGTCGCGGATCTGATTTCAAGCCCGGCAAAATTCAGCCTTCAACTCGACGAAACCACAGACGTTTCTGATCTAAGCCAGCTTGCTGTTTTTGTACGCTATGTGAAAGACGACATGATAAAAGAAGAGTTTTTATTTTGTAAGCCTCTTACAACAACAACGAAGGCAGCCGATGTGAAGAAGCTTGTGGATGACTTCTTCAGAGACAACAATCTTTCATGGGATATGGTTTCTGCAGTTTGTACGGACGGAGCTCCAGTCATGCTGGGAAGAAAGTCTGGTTTTGGTGCGCTAGTAAAGGCCGATGCACCACACATCATTGTGACGTATAGTATTCTGCACAGGCATGCGTTGGCAACAAAAACCTTACCTCCAAAAATGGCAGAAGTATTAAAAACTGTGGTGGAATGTGTGAACTATGTGCGAAAAAGTGCTCTGAGGCACCGCATCTTCAGTGAGCTGTGTAAAGAAATGGGCTCTGAATTTGAGGTACTTCTGCTCCATTCTAATATTCGGTGGTTATCCCGGGGACAGGTGCTGAATC
This sequence comes from Petromyzon marinus, assembly GCF_048934315.1. Classification (NCBI taxonomy): domain Eukaryota; kingdom Metazoa; phylum Chordata; class Hyperoartia; order Petromyzontiformes; family Petromyzontidae; genus Petromyzon; species Petromyzon marinus. Next base: position 3,028,745 of record NC_133722.1, read on the forward strand.
GTGTTTTTGCCATGCGTGTGGAATTAGCCCTGTTTTTGCAAGAGCACCAACACTGCCATGCAGATTGCTTCAAAAATCCTGAGTTCATTCTCATTTTAGCGTACATGGCTGATATATTCGCAGCTCTCAATCATCTCAATCAGCAGATGCAGGGTGGTGGAGTCAATATCATGGAAGCGGAAGAACACCTGAAGGCTTTTCAAAAAAAGCTACCGTTATGGAAACGACGAACAGAGAACAATAACTTCGCAAACTTCCCACTTCTGGACGACTGTGCAAGTAAGATCGAAGATGTGTCTGGAATCGGAGATATTTCTGTATCCACGGAACTGAAGCAAACAATTGCCACGCACTTAGATGAGCTTGCAAAGTCTCTCGACGGATATTTCCCTACAAGAGAGTCATATCCAGCATGGGTGAGACAGCCGTTCACGTTTGCTGTTGAAACAGCAGATGTCAATGATGAATTCCTCGACGAAATCATTGAAATTCAGCAGAGCCAGGTTCAACAGCAACTCTTCAGAACAACAACGCTCTCAACGTTTTGGTGTCGACAAATGAACAAGTATCCAGTTATTGCTAAGAAAGCCCTGGATTTTTTTATACCATTTGTTACAACATATCTTCGTGAGCAATCCTTTTCGAGGATGCTGGACATAAAAACGAAGAAAAGGAACAGACTTTGCTGTGAAAATGACATGAGAGTGGCACTTGCCAAGGTGAAGCCACACATATCTGAACTGATCTCTCAAAGGCAACAGCAGAAGTCACATTGATTTCCAGGTATGTAATTTGTTGTGAGTTTATGCATTGTGTTGGTTTTATTCTTTGAACAAGGTAATGTTCATGCACGGCTCATTTTGTGTACCAGTAAAAAACATATCTATGTCTTGAATTTGAAAAAAATCACATTTTATTTTTCACTAAAGAGGGGTTCGGTGAATGCGCATATGAAACTGGTGGGGTTCGGTACCTCCAACAAGGTTAAGAACCACTGTCCTAGAGCCATAGCTGGTTGCATGAGTTACTTCACAACAACAGAAGCATCGGTCGGAGTATCACATTTTTCAATGCACCTTTAAGATCACGCTAAATCAAAATACAGATAATACTTTGCAGCGTCATCCGGAGCGAAACATTTTATTTTATTTTACGCCAATGAATAGCAGTGGCAGCTAGGGGTGTACAATTCATCTAGAGCAGTTTTGAGAGAAGATCTCATTGGTAGCGATTCAAGTTGCAGTTTATTGGCAATAGCATTCCAGACTCTGGGGGCATCAATAGCAAAGGCCCTTCCTCCAGTTTTTCTACGGCAATAGGGAATGTGAAGCTGGTAAATGAGCGAAGACCTGAGGTCAAATTTGTTCTTTGAAACAGAGAGGAGATCCAGCAGGTAGTCTGCGGATTTTTTTGTAAGTACATCGTGAATAAATAAGATCTGGTGCACAAGCCGTCGAACATTAAGAGATGTTAAGCTTGACCCAATGTAGAAATTACAGTGGTGAGTCCTATATGGGCAGTTCAATGTAAATCTTAAGGTCGAGTGATAGATGGAATCAAGCTTCTTCAGTACAGTACTTGGGGCTGATTTATACACGATGTCACAGTAGTCAAGTAGAGGCAGTATGGTAGCTGTTATCAATTCCAAACGGAACATTGGGGGGAAGCAGTGCTTGTGTCAATACAGAAAACCAATTTTTATTTTTGTCTTTTTACCAATATAATCAATGTGATCTTCAAAATTCAGTTTTGAATCCAGGATGACCCCAAGATACTTATAGATCTTGACTTGCTCTATTTGATAATTATTTAAGGAATGTAATTGGGAAAAAATAACTTCCTGCTTTAGTCCTGGTGAGAAGCATAGCACCTTGGTTTTGGAGGTATTCAGGACTAGTTTAAGAGCAACTAGCTGATGTTGTAGTTTGTTGAAATCACCCTGTAGCTTAGCAATCACGTCATCCGGAGAGCGCCCAGCAGTAATCAGTATCGAGTGCGGACACGCGCGGGCCCCCCAACTCGGTCGACACCAGTGAGTTGAGGGGACCTGGGGGGGGGCATCTGTAGGGGGAGAGTGGGTAGGTGAGGAGGTGAGTGTTTGAGGATGAGGGGGTGTGTGGGTGGCTTTGGTGGATGGTGAGGGCGTGTGGGTGCATGGAGGAGTGGATGGGTGAGCATGCGTTGCGTGTGTTCCGGTTAATGCACCCTGCTCCAAATCCAACAACTTTAGATACATTCCCAGCCACAGCCGACATCATTGGCGATTATCTGCATGCGTCCCTGGGCCTCACGTAGATCGACTCAGCCTCTAATGAGTGCCTGGTGTAGTGTATAATGATTAGCACCCGGGGAGACAAAGGTGGCCGTGTGGGCATGGTCCTGGCCACACCACCCCATTGTGCGTGGTGCCATCCTTCACAGGTGCTACTAACAGCCTGTGCGGCTATGAAGTTAAATCTTTGTCTTTGTGTTTTTATTTGTTTAGGGGCCTATATGACAAACTCAGGCGAGAACGAGGGGGAGGGGACGGAAGAGGAGTATGAGGAGGAGGAAGAAGAGGGGGAGGAGGAAGATAGTGACTGCGATGTGTCCATCATTGGAATCATCCAAACACCTCAGCCCAACGGACTGTTAAGGTACGGAAGCCGTTTAAACGCCCCCCCCCCCCCCCCCCCATTACGGATTACTCCGTGCATATTCTTTGGGTCTTTCGGTAGATTTCGATTTAAAGCTTTCGTGACTGCAATGATTCATCTTCTTTGGTTCTTTCGGTAAAGTCACGTAGAATGAGAATAAAATATTAAATTGATAAAATAAAATAACACAGTAATATTCTCACGACGTTTCGGCCACAACACAAGCGGCCTTCAGGTGAAGGGACGAGACTGTCTGGTAGGACAGCGCTGGAGTGAAAGAGCCACGTTCAGATCACGACCTTTAAGCCTCAACTTTAGCACGTAGATTGAAAAAGTAATAAAAACATGACGTTTCGATCGCAACACAAGCAGTCGTCATCAGGAGAAAAAAAGTGACGATTGCTTACAGTGAGGGAAAAAGTATTTGATCCCCTGCTGATTTTGTACGTTTGCCCACTGACAAAGAAATGATCAGTCTTTAATTTTAATGGTAGGTTTATTTGAACAGTGAGAGACAGAATAACAACAACAAAAATCCAGAAAAACGCATGCCAAAAATGTTATAAATTGATTTGCATTTTAATGAGGGAAATAAGTATTTGACCCCTCTGCAAAACATGACTTGGTACTTGGTGGCAAAACCCTTGGTGGCAATCACAGAGGTCAGACATTTCTTGTAGTTGGCTACCAGGTTTGCACACATCTCAGGAGGGATTTTGTCCCACTCCTCTTCTCCAAGTCATTAAGGTTTGGCAACTCGAACCTTCAGCTCCCTCCACAGATTTTCTATGGGATTAAGGTCTGGAGACTGGCTAGGCCACTCCAGGACCTTAATGTGCTTCTTCTTGAGCCACTCCTTTGTTGCCTTGGCCGTGTGTTTTTGGTCATTGTCATGCTGGAATACCCATCCACGACCCATTTTCAATGCCCTGGCTGAGGGAAGGAGGTTCTCACCCAAGATTTGACGGTACATGGCCCCGTCCATCGTCCCTTTGATGCGGTGAAGTTGTCCTGTCCCCTTAGCAGAAAAACACCCCCAAAGCATAATGTTTCCACCTCCATGTTTGACGGTGGGGATGGTGTGATCTTGGGGTCATAGGCAGCATTCCTCCTCCTCCAAACACGGCGAGTTGAGTTGATGCCAAAGAGCTCCATTTTGGTCTCATCTGACCACAACACTTTCACCCAGTTGTCCTCTGAATCATTCAGATGTTCATTGGCAAACTTCAGACGGGCATGTATATGTCCTTTCTTGAGCAGGGGGACCTTGCGGGCGCTGCAGGATTTCAGTCCTTCACGGCGTAGTGTGTTACCAATTGTTTTCTTGGTGACTATGGTCCCAGCTGCCTTGAGATCATTGACAAGATCCTCCCGTGTAGTTCTGGGCTGATTCCTCACTGTTCTCATAATCATTGCAACTCCACGAGGTGAGATCTTGCATGGAGCTTCAGGCCGAGGGAGATTGACAGTTCTTTTGTGTTTCTTCCATTTGCGAATAATCGCACCAACTGTTGTCACCTTCTCACCAAGCTGCTTGGCAATGGTCTTGTATCCCTTTCCAGCCTTGTTTAGGTCTACAATCTTGTCCCTGACATCCTTGGAGAGCTCTTTGGTCTTGGCCATGGTGGGGAGTTTGGAATCTGATTGATTGCTTCTGTGGACAGGTGCATTTTATACAGGTAACAAGCTGAGATTCGGAGCACTCCCTTTAAGAATGTGCTCCTAATCTCAGCTCGTTACCTGTATAAAAGACACCTGGGAGCCAGAAATCTTTCTGATTGAGAGGGGGTCAAATACATATTTCCCTCATTAAAATGCAAATCAATTTATAACATTTTTGACATGCGTTTTTCTGGATTTTTTTGCTGTTATTCTGTCTCTCGCTGTTAAAATAAACCTACCATTAAAATTATAGACTGATCATTTCTTTGTCAGTGGGCAAACGTACAAAATCAGCAGGGGATCAAATACTTTTTTCCCTCACTGTACGTGACTTTACCAAAAGACCCAAAGAATATTAATTCCTGCAGTCACGAAAGCTTCAAGTCAAGGTTTTTACTCCATGCAGTCGCGATATCCGCGGAGCCGTTCTAAATCGATGTTTTTGTTGAAACGCAGTTTGCTGAGCACAGGAGGCCCAGAGGCTCAATGTGTCGAGCGGCCGGGAAACAGCCATCGCTGGCAAAGACGTATAATCGATGAGTGTTATTCGCACCTTTCTCGAATCGAGCGAGGTTATTGCTGTGAGAGTTTGGTGGTCGGGGCTTTAAGAGACGGTGAGAGGGAGTTACAGAGTGGATCAGTGCGAGGAATTTCGCAGCAAGGGTAGTGAGGTGACCTGCAGTGAGGTGAGTGGGTGGGTGCATGAGTGAGCGAACGAGTGAGAGAGTAGGTGTGTGGGTGAGGTATTCAGTGAGCGTGTGAGTAGGTGAGTGAGGCGTTATGACCTGCAGTGTGGTCAGTGAGTCGGTTGGTGAGCAGGTGAGTAAGCCGTGACCGGCAGTGTGGCGAGTGAGTTGGTTGGTGAGCAGGTGAGTGAGTGGGTGAGTGAGCACGTGGTTGAGTGAGCGAGCAGGTGAGTGAGTGAGTAGGTGTGTTAGTGAGTTGGTGTGTAAGGGAATGAGTACGTGAGTGAGTCGTGGTGACTTGCAGTGTGGTGGTGGTTAAACACGGAGTGCAGGATAGGATGAAAGAGTCGTAAGTCTGCTAAGACCCTGAGCCCCCTGCCATGGGAATGTGGAACTTCCCGCCGGTGGCTCAGGTTCCGGGCCCAAGTCTCTCGAGCCGGCAGGCTCGTCGCTCGGCCCTGACGCGAGACCGCTGGCGTGGCGCTTGCAGGGAGAGGTGCGGGGCACAGTTGCCCGGGGACACGGACACGCCTCTGCGTGAGGAGAGTCCGGGCTTCGTCGGTGCCGCCCCCCGTGGCTGCCAGCTCGGAGTCGGCGCCAGTGCGGCGGACGGGCGGAGTGGCGAATTCCCGGAGCTCACCAAGGCACGCGCCGCGTCTGTGTGCGTGCGTGTGCGGTGGGTGTCTGTATTGCTACGCACGTGTGGATGTCTTTGTGCGTCTCTCTATATGTGTCTGTGTGTGTAACTCTGTGTGTCTCTTTGTCTTTGCGTCTGTGTGTGTGTGTGTCTGTGCGTGCGTCGCCACGTGTGTGCATGCGTCTCTGTGCATGTCTGTGTGCGTGCGTCTCTGTGTGTGTGTGTGCGTGCATGCGTCTCCACGTGTGTGTGTGTGCGTCTGGATGCGTGCTTCTCCACGTTTATGCGTGTCTGTTTGCGGTGGCGTGAACCTGGCGACCCGGGTTCGATTCCCGCTCACGGCCAACACCAGTGACGATTATCTGAACCGGTCCTGGGCCTCCCCTAGGTCGACTCAGCCTCAAATAAGTACCTGGCGCGGTGTATAAACATCGCCACTGGAGAGACAAAGGCGGTCGAGCGTGGTGCTGGCCACTCACCCCCTCGTGTACCGTTCTCACTAGGTGCTCACTAACAGTCTGTTAAGGCGATACAGGGAATCTTTGTTTTATCTTTGTCTCTGTGTGTGTGTCTCGGTGTGTGTGTCTGTGTGCGAGCATCTCCACGTGCGTGCGTCGCTGTGTGTGTGTGTCTGTGTGCGTGCGTCTCCACGTGAGTGTGTGTCTGGTTGTGTCTGTGTGCGAGTATCTCCACGTGCGTGTGTGTGTGTGTGCGTGCGTCTGTGTGTGTGTGTGTCTGTGTGCGTGCGTCTGTGTGTGTGCGTGCGTCTGTGTGCGTGCGTCTCTGTGTGTGTCTGTGTGCGTGCGTCTGTGTGTGTGTCTGTGTGTGTGCGTCTGTGTGTGTGTCTGTGTGCGTGCGTCTCTGTGTGTGTGTGCGTCTGTGTGTGTGTGTGCGTCTGTGTGTGTGTGTGCGTCTGTGTGCGTGCGTCTCTGTGTGTCTGTGTGCGTGCGTCTGTGTGTGTGTGTGTGTGCGGTGCAGGAGATGGTGTTGGCTGTGACCGAGGCGTCTCGCGGGGTTGACCCCGATGAGGTCGTGTCGCGACACGGCCCCCACTGCGTCACGCGGCAAGATCTGAACACGCTGAGCGGAACCTCGTGGCTCAACGACAAGGTGCACGCGCACACACACGACAGACAAAGGCCCCCCGTAGAGCCTACACAGGCCCTCGGGGCAAGTGCTGCGAAAGCCAACATGGAGCATGAGGGGGGGTGGGGTTGATGTTTACACACAGCACCGGGTACTAATTTAAGGCTGATTTGACCTAGGGGAGGCCCAGGGCCAGTTCAGATATTCACCACTGTTGGCCGTGAGCGGGAATCGAACTCGGTTCGCCTGGTTCGTAGCGCAGTACACTAAATGCTTCACTTCCCGACACACACACGCACACACACAGCAGTATGGCATTTGCCACTAATTGACGGTAACAGGCTAAGGTGCACCTTGAGGCCAAGTGAAGTATCGCAGGCTTATTGACAGGTCTCAGGACAGACCCAGGTGCCATGGGTTGACTGGCTGAGATGACTGACAGATGCACCACCTGTGCTCCCCACTGGACCAACTTGGTGCATTTTATCTACCCGGGGTACAAGTTGTTGTTCTGAGCGTCGCTCCTGCACCCTCTTGTCGTTGCTGGAGGGCGATTGCCTCCAACTGTAGCGTCCTTCCCGAGCCTCCTCTACAGATGGTGATCTTAACGCTGGTGGTACCAGTCTTTGGCAAGTCCACTCGGCTCCACATCCTCCTGTACCGCATCAGCTCCATCTCTTCGCGGCACTAGCTGCTCCCGTTTAGCCCCCTCTTATCTGGCCAAACACAAACTGCTCGGGCATGCGGTGGCTGGGCACGTGGACTACCATGACCTAGGCACCACAACCTCGCCTGCCGGAGGCGCTCAATAATTGGACTGTGTCTAGGTTTTTCAAGAGTCTATGAGCACCTCGTACAATCCAGCGCTGGTTTCAGGCTGGCCCGGCTGTGATCTATAGCCTGAATGTGTTCAAACCGGCACAGGTGTTCCTGTAAATGTATCCACGTTTCACAAGCAAAGAGAAGGGGCAGAACGAGACGGCTCGGAGCTTCCTGTGGAGCGACAGATCAGGGGTGACAGATTCGGCACACGGCGTTACTTATGCAGCCAATCAGCAGACAGTGCCGCTCTTCCGATGCGTAGCCAGAACTCTGCTGCCAAACTGGAGCGGGGCACGAGCACGCTGCCCAAATATGTGGTCGTCCTCTACTATGTCCACAACTCTGCTGCACTGCGTACCCTCTCCCCGTGTCTCCCTCCTCCCTTGCGTGTCCAAATCCACGCTCCGTTGCTTGCCCTCCCGGTCCATCCACCCGCCCGCGTGTCCGCAGGTCATTGACTTCTACCTGAGCCTCTTAACGGAGAGCGGGAGCAGCGCCGGTGTTGCCGGCAGTGCCGTGCCCGTCTACGCCTTCACCACGTTCTTCTACACGCGCCTGCGGGACTGTGGCCCCGCGTCCGTGCGCCGCTGGACCAAGCGCGTCGACCTGTTTGCCTTTCGCATCCTGCTGGTGCCTGTGCACCATGGGTCGCACTGGTGTCTCATTGTAAGCGGCCTCCACCTCTTCCCCCTCACCACCCCCCCTCTCTCTGCCCCCTCCTCCCCCTCCTCCCCCCTCCTCCCCTTCCTCACCCCCTCATCCCCCTCCTCCCCCATCTCCCCTCTTCCCCCTCATCCCCCTCGGCCCCCTCCTCCTCCCCCCCCTCCTCCACTCCTTCAACCCCCTTAGCCCCCATTCCTCCCCGCTCCTCCCCCACATCCCACCTTCTCCCCTTCCTCCCCCTTCCTTCCCCTCCTCCCCCTCATCCCTCCTCCTCCTCCTATTCCTCCTGCCCATTGCGCTACACTCGGCACAGCACCAACTCTCGACTAAAACTGAACGACCGTGTTTACTTTTGCCGGGTTGCAAGGCCCGCTGAGCTGCGTAGCTCTGCTTCACCAGCGACCTGGCCGTCGCAAACTGGCAGCCAAGTGGGCTCATCGTGGTCGCGTGCAAATTCACAGCAGCGGCCAAATCCTCGCAGACGCGCGGTTCACACTCGTCGCACGTGACTCTGCGATGGCGGCGGTGGTGCGCGAGCACGTTTCGGGCGACGACCCTTCTTCAGAGCAAACGCGTGTGCGGGAAACAAAGGCGGTAAGCTGCGGTGTTGGCCACCCCTCCCGGCCTCAGCGGTCTGTTCACGGGTACCCACGGGGGATCTTTGTCTCTTTGTGGCTGCGGCCGTGCGTGCACGTGTTGCTGTAGGTGATTGACGTCTGCAAGAAGCGAATCACCTACTACGACCCCCTGGGCTCCAGCAACACCGCAGCGTGCCACGACCTCCTGTAAGACGCGTCACAACAATAACGACAACGCAGCACAATATTACAACGCAGCACGACAACAACAACAACAACAACAACGCAGCACGACAATTACACACGCACGGCTCGAGCGACACAGTGCAATCACACAGCAGCGCAACACCGCAGCGTGCCGCGACCTCTTGTGAGACGCGTCACAACAATAACGACAACGCAGCACAACAACACAGACACGGCTCGAGCGACGCAGCGTTACAACACGGACACAATTGAGGTTACAAAGCAGAGCAACGGTACGACGCAGCGATAAGGTCGCAGCAATAAGGTAACCTGACTGCACGACCACAGCAACCACGACAACCACGACAACCACAACAACCACAGCAACCACAGCATCCCCAGCAACCACGACAACCACGACAACCACGACAACCACGGCAACCACGACAACCACAACAACCACGACAACCACGACAACCATGACAACCACAACAACCACGACAACCACGACAACCACGACAACCACAACAACCACGACAACCACGACAACCACAGCAACCACGACAACCACAACAACCACGACAACCACGACAACCACGACAACCACAACAACCACGACAACCACGACAACCACGACAACCACGACAACCACACACCTGAATAGCCCAACATGTAAAATGACACCACCGCAGCACGACCTGACAACACCCCCGCGACAGCACGACACGGCACAACCGCACTACTCGCCACGACGATGCCTCCCGAGTTCTCATGCGCGCGTGTGCTCATCGTTATTATTTGAATAACAACTTGACGGAGGGTTCGTCGCCGCTGCCGCCGCCGCCGCCGCCGCTCCTGCTGCTGGCGCTGCCGCCACCGCGTCGGCAATTGGTCGCGCGCAGGCGCTACCTGTGCGAGGAGAGCGAGGTGAAGCGGGGGCGGCCGCTGGCGCCCCAGGACTGGGCGGTGCGGGGCTGCGTGGCGCCCGGGCTGCTGGCGCTGCCGCGGCAGAGCGGCCACGACGACTGCGGCGTGTTCGTGTGCCAGTTGGCACGAGGCGTCGCACGCGGCCTCGGGGCCGACTTCGGGCAGGTGAGCGAGGGAGGCCCGTCCGCGTGGCCCCCCGAGTGGGTTGTGGGCGGGTGAGTGGAGCGGGTGAGTGGAGCGTGGCTCCGGGTGGGTGAGTGTCACGGGAACTCGGGTGAGCGGGAGTCATGGGGCACCAGGGCAGGTGAGCGTGGGAGGCCGTGCGTGTACCCGCGGGGGCGGGGTGAGTGGATGAGTAGAGTTGGGCGAGTGAGGTTTCGGGTGGCTCCGGGTGGGTCGGTGAGAGTCGCGCGTGACCTGGGCGGGTGTCACGTGACCCTGTGTCACCCGTGAGTTGTGGACATGGGGGCGGTAGTGGCGTCGTTCACCTCGTGCGTACTTGTGCCTCCGTACGTTTGCCTGTCTGTGTTCGTGTGCCGCGCCGGCCTACGTAGGTGCTATTCGCTCATAGCGGTGGTTAGCGCGCTGCACTATGAACCCGAGTTCGATTCGCACTCATGGCCAAGACCAGTTATGATTATCTGAACTGGTCCTGGGCCTCCCCTAGGTCGATTCAGTCTTAATTGAGTACCTGGTGCGATATGTAAATATCTGGGAAGACAAAGGCAGCCAGGGACGGCTGGCCACCCAACCCCTTCGTGTGTTGTGCCGGTCTTCATAGGTGCTCGCCATAACAGCACTTGCCCCAACAGTCTGTTATCTGTACGTGTGCGCGCGTGTGACAATTTGTGTGGAGCAGCAGCACATGCCGTACTTCCGATGGCGCATGGCCTGGGAGATCCTGCACGCGCGGCTCCTGTGAGGAGCGGCGGCGGCGGCGGCGGCGGCGGCGGCGGCGGCGGCGGTGATGCCGGCCGGTGGAGGTGGCGGCCGCTTCGGCAGGAAACGGAACGCGGCGACGGGGAAGGTCTTCGAGCAGACGGGGGGGGGGATGTTGCGTCGAGGATCGGCAACACTTCATTGCGTGACGTTACATTTTTGGAATGGATTTTCAGAAATTTTCCACGGGCAGCTGGCAGTCGCGCCGACGTTGGCAAGCAGTGGTGGGAACCGCTGGGACCGATGTTGAGGCAACGTTGGGGCCCAGGCTTCCGCGTTTACCGGGACGGCTCCGTTGCGCGACGCCGTTTGCTCAGCGTTCGGAATGCGCGGACTTGGTCGAGCGTGCGCGGCCGGGAGGCGCGACCGTCGGCTCGGCCACGCCGAGGCTGCAGCAGAAGAGACACCCGAGGCCGGGAGAGAGAAACCCGGAAACAAGGAGACGCAGGACGACAGAGAAGCCGCCGCGACGAGCGGTGAACGCGCTGCCGCTCGACCGTGCGGATGACGGAGAGGGGACGTCCAAGAGATGGAGAGCCGGTGAGGAGGAGAGACTGGGATGGACACGAAGGGGCAAGTGAGAGGACGAGAGGCTTGCAAAGAGGCTGTGAGCGACGAGCAGGCACGTGAAGGTGGGGAGAGTGACGGTGGTGGGGGGAGCAGGCAGTGGGGAATGAAGTGAGGTGACAGGAGGGAGGCGAGAAGGAAGATGGGGGTTGACGGAGGGACGGGTGGAGACGGCCACCTCAGCCAAAGCCTTGCCAAGGCCCCCCGACGACAGAGCAGTGTTTTCTTTTGCGTTAGGAGTTTGCCAAAGGCTTCCGATTTGTTCCGGGATTCTTCTGGATCACGCCACTGTACTGCTGTAACTTAGACTTACGCAGAGTGTAGTGCTCGGGACGAGCTTCGGATTTAAACATTTGCTAATTTTTTGCGAATTCAAAGGACCGTCTCATTTCTTTTGTGAATTTCGTGTTTACATTCTGCACTCCGTATTTAAAAGCCCCCGTGCCAATGACGGTGACGTCACACGGCGCCACGTGGGGGGGGAAGGGTAGCGGAGGGTTAGTGGGATGTGGAAGTGACATCACAGGAAGTGTGCCGTCAACAGGAAGTGACCACATTTTCCGGACTCTCTGAAATTTGGTATCTTGGTTCGATTCATAAATGTTCTTTTTCGGAGTACGCATCGCCGCAGCGTGTGACGTGCATGTACAATGTGTGCGCGTATAATACAAACACACATTTGGACACGGGGGCGTGCGGTGTTTGTTTTTGTTGCTGGTACGGAATAACCCCTTTGTTTTATTTAAGAGGGATAACCGCTCGGGTCGCTGTGGCCTGAAAGGTCGCGCACAAACTCGGGCAAGCCTCCTTGCTCAACTCGCGCACACGAAGTCGCCTCGCCACGCTGCGCAATTTCCAATTTCTCATTCTGGCGATGTGTTGGTGTCGTCGTCGTCATCCTACGAAATTTTTTTCACGTGAAGAGGTGACCGGCGGGTGGCTCGGAGGTTGGGGGATACCGGGCCGGAATTACCGATATTCCTGGGTTCAAATCTGGGCTTCAGCCGCTGCCTGTGATTTAACCGGGGTTCTCGAGCTTTAGTGAGCTGCCAGTCTCATCCTGGCCACCAATTACTCGGAGAAGCCACAGACTCGCACAGACGCCCGTGGAACTGCACTGCAAGTATCCCACCGACTGATCTTTGCTTGTGTACCCTGAGATCTTGGGTCGTACCCTGAGACCAGATGCATCTTGCTCTCCGGAGCGCCTTCCAATCCGTAGAATACGGTGGTATTCAACATCAAAGATTTGGGAGAAGGGCAAGTGGTTCTTGCATTTTATTTTCATTTAAACGTTTAGTTAAAAACTAACGAAAAACATCAACACTGCCAGAAATGCATCCATTGTTACAAAAACTAAAAATTGCGCTCCCAAAGTTAACACAGCCGAGCGCGTGCGTGCACGCACATTGGAGAGCGGTGGTGAGGTGGTTGGCGCCCCGCGCTACGAACCCGACGACCAGACTTTGATTCCCGCTCACGACAAGAAAGAATATTTGAACCGGTCCCTGGGCCTCCCCTAGGTCGACGACTCTGCTTTGTACGAGTACTCGTTCCGGCTTGAAAATGTAAACAGCACTGGGGAGACAAAGGTGGACGGTCGTGGTGTTGCTCCCCCCAACCCCTTCCCCAGCCCCCCCCCCCCCCCCCCGTGCCGGCCTTCGTAGGTGCTACTCGCGAACAGCACTTTGCCTAACAGTCTGTTCAAGGCTACACGGGGCATCTTTGTGTGTACCTGTACACGTATGACTGGATGACTGGATGAGGGTCATTGAGGTGGGGAGCGGCGGGGGTGGGGGGGATGGGGGCAGTGTATGCCAGTGCAGGCGTTGTTGGGGGGGAGGTGACCAGGTGACGTGGTGAGAGAGAAGGCGCTGCACACGCAGCCTCCTCTTGATTCGGGGGCGACGCCAGAACCACGACGCCCGGCGTCGTCTGGGAATCGACGGACCCGCGACGCCCGGGAGGAGAGCTCGGGCTCTCTGCGATCGCCCGGCGGTCGCCGGCTGACGTCGTAACATCTCCAGCGGGAACGCCGTTTCGTGTACAATTGGGAAAATTCTCGCTTCGGGCTCCTCCAGTTTGGGTGAGAGACCCAAACCGATCGGCGCACTTTCCCGTGACGTCGACGGCTCCATTTGATCGTTCGATGGGCGGCTTAGAGGGCTGCGGCATGACGCCCACACAACGCTGCGAATCGTGATATTGGTCGTGAAAGCCTACGCGTGAAAGTGATCGTTATTACACCTCGCCCCATGTTTTGAAGACTGCGCCGGTCTGCAAGGAGTGGGCATCGGTCTGCCAGCAGGGTGGGACGGTGCTAAGTGGCTTTTCCGTGACGAGTAACTTGCAAGCAATTTGGCAAATGCGGGATCTTTACGGTTGTTACGCGCACCCCGCGGTATTAAACGGGGCGGCCTCTCGGTTCCGGACCGCCGACCTTGCGAACGCTCTGCAGCAGCGGACGAACGAACGACGCGGAACGACGCTCGACCCCGACGTTCCGAATTTCGCCGTTGTTCCGTGAACGGACGGCGACGCCCGGCTGCGTTGCTCTTGCTCACGAGGCTGCGAAGCCGCGGGTCGTGCCGGAAGGTCCCCAGGGCCCGCGGACGGCGGGGGAAAACTCGTCTTCGGTGACGTCACCGCCCGCCACCGCCGCCGCGTCCACCGTGGCGATGGCCCCCGGCGGAATGCGGTGGCGTGCGCTCCGAGCTGTCGAGCATCTCGCGGATGAGCGGCGGCAGGGAGCCGGGGATCTCGGTGGTGAGGGTGAGGACTCGCTCGGCGCCTGTGCGGGGTGGGGGAGGGAGGGGGAGGGGGGGGGTGCGGAAGGGATGGATCGACGTGGGAGAATCTCGGCTGGGAGTGTCATTTCACCGCCGGGCGAAGCCCGTTGAGCTGCTGGGCTCTCTCTCGCCGGTGAGGCGCCGGTGGAAGGTGCGGCAGCCCCTCAAGGGTCTCGTCCGCACCACCACCGGTCTTGCAGACCGCCAAGTCAATAACTGGAGTCGACCGTGGCGGCCAACGTTCACCCAGAACCGTAGCCACGTCGTTGCGAGTCGACCTGTAACGCCGCAGCCACACGGCACCCGGCCCGCCGCTCTCGCGGGCGAGAGGCGAGAACGACTTTGGGGGTCGCCCGCGGGCGAGCGCCGAGGCAGCCGCTCGACGAACCCCGGCGTCGACGGCGCCCGAATCGCCCGCGGCGCCGGGCCCGCCGCGCCGGCCGCGGTCGGCCTCTCACCCTTGGCGCCGATGCCGCGCAGGTCGGCGACGGCCATGAGGATGCGCGCGAAGGCCCGGGGCTGCGCCGGGAGTCGCCGTCGCCCCGCGTGCCGCTCCAGCGCCGCCAGCAGCGGCTCCTGCAGGCGCTCGACGCGAGCCGTCGCCTCCAGCCCCTCGCGGTCTGCCGGCCGGGGAGTCCGGAGCGGACGGGTTAGCGACGGCCTACTCGCTGGGCCTGGCCGGGCAGTGTGTGGGATCGACGGGGGTCTCCCACCCTCCCCGCACCAAGCCCCCTGCCCACCCCGCGCCCCTCTCACCCCCCTCTCACCCCCCTCCCAACCCCCCACTCTGGGCCGTTCTCTCGAGCTCCCTGGTTGCCGCTCATCTTTCGCCCGCTCGGCTTGCAACCCTAGCGGCGCGCCGTCTGTCGCCGGACCGCCGCGGCCTTCGCGGCCCCCCGCGACCCCCCTCCCCCCCCCCCCGCGGCGAGCCTCACCGCCGCACACGAGGCAGACGGCGCTGAGCAGCGCGGCCTCGGCGTCGTCCAGCGCCAGCGCGTGGAGCCGCCCGGCGAAGGCGAAGACGTCGTCGGTCAGCGGGCCGCCCAGCGCCGCGCTGCCGATCTGCGTGCGCGTGAGCGTGAGGCCGTCCGAGAAGGTCACCGTGTCCCTCGCCGGAGTGTAGCGCGTGCACATGCGCAGGATCTGCGGGGTGCCGGTGGGGGGGGGTGAAGGGGTCGAAGAGGTGAGGTTGGGGTCAGGGCAGCAGCGGCGGCGGCTTTTGGCTCGGCCGTCGAACAAAGATGGTGGTCACCGCGTCGGGTGCGCTTCCGCGCCCGTCTGGAACGCTCTTCCTTCCGCCTGTGCACTTTAAAATAATCTAGATTGAGAAACTCATCTCTTTAGAACTGCTTGTTGTTGCGTTTAGTTTGTTGTCCTTCGACCCCGGCCCACACCTCCGATGAGCACGGTGGTGGGCTACGTACGGTGGTGCGAAAGAAGATGAACTACGTCCAGAGCAGCTGTTGCCACAAAAAGACGTGGGTCAAGGAAGATTTTTTTTTGGAGTGGGGCGCGGAGCAGTGGCGGATCCCAGGAGGTGGTGGAGATGGTGGGGGCTGTGACCCCCCCCCCCCTTGAGCCCCCTTCCTTGATACCCACAGTATTGGTATTTTGTCGATATTTACCGAACATTGTTGATTTCGGGGTTTTTTTGGTTAATGCAAGGCCCTATTTTTTTTTTAAACCTTTAAATTCTGGGACTACTCGCCCCGCTCACCCTCCCACCCTGGGAGGTTTCTTTCTGCATCCGCCTCTGGCTCGTGAACGCCGGCTGCGGCACGGACACCGTGCAGGAGGAATGTGGAACGCACGGGAGGCAACGTTGGCGACGCGCCCACAGAACACAGCGACGCGCTACGGCAAACATGGGGCCTTGTGCGCTCCGCTATGGCCCGCAGGCGAGGTCACACGTGACGTCTCCATGTGGTTACTTGGGAGGGGTGGGGGGGGGGATGGGGAGCATCAGCGGTCCCCAGCACGGAGCGAAACCTCGCGGACATCGTGCCAAACAAAACGCGGTACGAAACAGTACTGGTCGGATGGCTTTCGCCAAGTCAGCCTGGCCGACCAGCTGATTTAACCCACCGACTGACTCGCTGATTGATCGACCGACCGAGTCGTCGACAGATCGATGGGTTTCCCGGCTAACCGCGGCGGTTGGCTCGCTGGCCGAGAGACGAACCAGGATCTCGAGGCACGCGCCCTTGAGCAGCGTGATCTGGTCGGCGATGGAGAGCGAGTCGAAGCCCGGCACGCGCTTGGCGAAAGTCACGATGCTGACGATGCAGCGGGTGGAGAGGTCGCTGAACTTGTCCCACAGGCCCAGGTCCAGCTGCACGCGGTGGTCCGAGCTCGACTTCTACGTGCGGATCATCGGCGGCGGCGTCACCACCCCCCCACCCCCGCCCGTGTCATCATCAGTGTCGCCATCATGAGCGGCGGTGCCTTCATCATCATCATCATCAGTGCCATCGTTGTTGCCAGCAGCAGTGCCATCATCAGCAGTGTCATGAGTAGTGTCTCGTAATCGTTAGCATCAACAGTGAGACCCGTGTAAGCCGCAGCACGAGACGCCACTATCTCATTAGACCTCCTTTGCCAGTACCAAAATGTAATAAGAGGGTTTTTAAATTTCGATTTAAAGCTTTCGTGACTGCAAGGATTCATCTTCTTTGGTTCTTTCGGTAAAGTCACGTAGAATGAGAATAAAATATTAAATTGATAAAATAAAATAACACAGTAATATTCTCATGACGTTTCGGCCACAACACCTGATGAAGGCCGCTTGTGTTGTGGCCGAAACGTGGTAATTTTATTGTGTTATTTTATCAATTTATTACTTTATTCTCATTCTACGTGACTTTACCGAAAGAACCAAAGAAGAAGAGGGTTTTTCCCCTTTTTTCTGGCAACAAAACTGAAACCTTTTGACAAGGATTCATGTCTGCATTAACCACAATACCTTCAGTCAAAATGCAAACAAAAAACATACTATGATAATATATTGGCATTGTTCTGAAACTGGTCCACACCAAGGGACGGCTTTCTTTTGAGCCTCGACCCAATTGGTGCTCGACCACATGACGCCAGAAGGCATCACACAGCTCAAAGACAATGCACTATCAAAGTAATGAGGGCTCGGGGTGATATTATCATAGTATGTTTTTTGTTTGCATTTTGACTGCAGATTTTGTGGTTAATGCAGACATGAATCCTTGTAAAAAGGTTTCAGTTTTGTTGGCAGAAAAAAGGGGAAAACCCTGTTATTACGAGACGCCACTAATTCTGTTTTGCGGTATAAACACGATAAACACATCCCGTCAACCCCTTATCAGTGCCGACCTTATTACGGACCAATTCAGACCTTATTGGTCACCCTGTGTCCTTAAATATCAACGTTCGTCCTACAAAGTCCCATCACAAGGGAGAAACGCAAACAAATAGACGAACTTATTTTTGTTGCCCGTATTGAAACGGCTGTAACGCCGCATGGATCTGACAACTCAACATCCATGTAGAAGAACACGGCGTGAACCGTACGGGTTGACGGCTGTGTAAAGGCCACGTGTTCTGGCACCGAGGGCTCCAGTAACCCGAGTGCTGCTGTCTCTCGACTCGTCGTTTCAGGTCGGTGTGACCTGGCAGAGGTTCGGGGAGCGTGGGGCGAGGGGCGCTCACCCTGGTGACCTCACCCTGGTGTCCTCACTCTGGTGTCCTCACCCTGGTGACATCCCGGTGTCTGTCCTCACCCTGGTGACCTCACCCTGGTGACCTCACCCTGGTGACCTCACCCTGGTGACCTCACCCTGGTGTCCTCACCCTGGTGTCTGTCCTCACCCTGGTGTCTGTCCTCACCCTGGTGACCTCACCCTGGTGACCTCACCCTGGTGTCTGTCCTCACCCTGGTGACCTCACCCTGGTGTCTGTCCTCACCCTGGTGACCTCACCCTGGTGTCCTCACCCTGGTGACCTCACCCTGGTGTCCTCACCCTGGTGTCCTCACCCTGGTGTCCTCACCCTGGTGTCTGTCCTCACCCTGGTGACCTCACTCTGGTGACCTAACTCTGGTGTCCTCACCCTGGTGACCTCACCCTGGTGTCCTCACCCTGGTGTCCTCACCCTGGTGACCTCACCCTGGTGTCCTCACCCTGGTGACCTCACCCTGGTGACCTCACCCTGGTGACCTCACCCTGGTGTCTGTCCTCACCCTGGTGACCTCACCCTGGTGACCTCACCCTGGTGCTCTCACCGTGGTGTACTTGCCAAGCTGGTGGAGCGATGGGAAGGTGTCTTGGTGAGCCCGCCGAACGTTCTGTATCAGGGCGTCCATCTCGGTCTCTGTGTCACCACCACCGCCTCCACCGTCGGCACCACCACCGTCGGCACCACCACCGTCACCACCGTCGGTACCACCACCGTCACCACCGTCGGCACCACCACCGTCGTCACCACCGTCACCACCGTCGGCACCACCACCGTCACCGCGTTCTGCCGTCGCAGCAGTGAACCGCTTGGCCGCCACCGCCTCCTCTCCCTCGGCGCTCCTCCTCCTCCTCTCTCCCGTGCCTCCGTGACCGCCCCCCTCTCCCGCCTCATCCTCCTCCGCCTCCTCCTCCTCCTCCTCGCACTCCTCCTTGCGCCTCTTCCCACGCTCGTTCCTCACCACTGGGCGGAACGCACCGACACGAACGTCAAGGTTATTGTCGTCGTCGGCCGTGTGGCTTCGGACAGAGAGCGGCACACGCAGGCGTGCACACAAAGACAAAGACCCCACCGCCCCCCAGTGTAGCCTGTAACAGGCCTTTAGGGCAAGCGCTGTTCGCGAGCGGCACCTATGAGGGCCGGCACGGCACACGAAGGGGGTGGGTGGCCAGCACCACGCCTGGCCGCCCTTCGTCTCAATGTTCGCGACTCACCGTACCAGAATCAACTCGATGAAGGCCCAGGACCGGGTCAGATGTTAGTCACTGGTGTAGGTGGCGGCGAGCTGATCGCTATGATGGCCCTGTCCACAGACTGTAACAACTACAGGGGCATCTCACTGCTCAGTGTGCCGGGAAAGGTCCTGGCAAGGATTATTCAACATCGCCTTGCCAGGCACGCTGACGAGAGGCTTGCGGAGCCCCAATGCCGTTTCAGGAAAGGGCGGTCCTGCGCAGATGCCATATTTTCTGTCCGTCTGCTACAGAAGATGGTGTAGGGAATTCCAGCAAGACCTACATCTCTGCTTTATTGACCTGGTCAAGGCCTATAATACCATCAGTAGGCCTGGGCTCTGGGTTGTTCTTGGTGCTTTTGGAGTCCCTGACCCTCTGCTCACGATCATTAAGGACCTTCATGATGGTGAGCGGGCCCGGGTAAAACTACGTGGCCGGGAGTCGGAGCCATTCCCTGTACACCTTGGGGTGCAACGGGGATGTCCTCTGGCTCCCACATTTTTTTACATCTATTAGTTCATGAAGACTTCGATGGTGGTACCAGGGAAATTGACATCTGGTACAAATACAATGGGAGGCTGATCTATGCCGGTGTGTGGGCAAGGGATGGCTCCCTATTAATCAACCATGTTTTATGTATGTCGATCTGGTAATTGCTGCTCACTCAGAGGAGTTGGAGGTGCTGCTGCTGAACCTGGAGCTTGCCACTAAGAGCTGGGGCCTTACTATCAGCCCCACCAAAACTAAGCACCTGCCTGGGTATTTTGTACCATCAGACATTCCACCCCCACAACTTCCAATTGGTGATGGGCAGTTGTGGAGAGAGTGGAGAGTTTCCACAGAGTGGAGAGTTTGACAGCAGAGGTCTCCAAATCAGTCGAGCGGCATTATCTTTTCATCGGCTTCGTAACTCTGTGTGGAAGCTTCGGGTCTACTCAGCCACAGTCATGCCCTCCCTTCTCTATGCTTGTGGAACGTGGATCCCCCCCTAATAGAACATCTTCGCCGGTTGGAAACATTTAGGCTAGCCTGCCTACGATCCACCCTGGATTTAACCAGGCTGGATTATGTTAGGAGCTCAGAAATCCCTGAAAGATCTGGACAAAGTCCCATCGGTGAGCTCCTCCGGCAGGCAAGGCTGCGTTGGCTGGGCCATGTCGCCCACATGCCCAGCCACCGCATGCCCAAACAGCTTTTGTTCGGCCGGATTGACGGGGCTAAATGGGCGCGGCATGGGCTAGAGAAGCGATGGAGTTATGCGGTACCATAGGATGCGGAGCTGAGTGGACTTGCCGATGACTGGTACCAGCGGTGTCAAGATCGGCTACTCTGTGGGAGGCTCGTGAAGGACGCTACTGGGCAGTTGGAGGCAGTCGCCCTTCGGCAACAACAAAGGGCAGAGGAGCAACGCTCACAACAACGAGCAGAGCGCCGGGCAGTTAAAACAGAGAAATTTGGCACAGTAGGGGGCACTGACGGTGCATCGGCCAGTCATCCCAGTCAGTCGACCCACGGCACCTGGGTCTGCCCCGTGACCTGCCAGCGTGCGTTCGGCACATAGCCATTCACCACCATTTGGTGGTGAATGTCGGTTGTTGTTGTTGTAGGTGGGGAGGGAGGCTCACACTCGCGCGACATTCCCGCGGCCAGGCATCCCTGCAGTCGGCAAAACTGGCAGCGGTTGCGCGTGAGCTTGTTGATGGTGCAGCGCCGGTCCTGGGCGCACTCGTACATTGCCTTCTTCTGCACGCTGCGGCGGAAGAAGCCCTGGCATCACAACCACGCGGGGGACCGCCATCAACGTCATCGCCATCAACGTCACCACCGCCATCAACGTCGCCGTCATTGTCACCACCATCAACGTCACCATCAACATTGCCATCACCGTCAACGTCACCATCAACATTGCCATCACCGTCAACGTCACCATCAACATTGCCATCACCGTCAACGTCACCATCAACATTGCCATCACCATCAACGTCACCATGAGCACCGTCGCCATCACCACCACGGGGGGGGGGGGGGGGGGAAACCGCCATCTCAACATTGACAGTGTCCAATATCATCGTCAGCACCACTATCGGCATCAACATCATCATCGTGAGTATCACCGTGAATATCACTGCCACCACCACAACAATCATCGTCGTCGTCATCATCTCCAACATCAGCGGTACGATGAGCAGCACCATCATCATCACCATTACCCCCCACCGTCGGTGCGCGGTGTGTTTGGGGAGTAGCGGTGAGCGCGTTTCCCTGCGAACCCGGCGACCCGAGTTCGATTCCCGCTCACGGCAAACATTAGCGTCAAACTTGTGAAACCTGTCCTGGGCCTCCCGTAGCTAGACTCGACCTTAAACGAGTACTGGGTGCGGTGTGTACAAGTATTACTAAACTAAACTCTGCTTTTATTTTATTTTACCAGGTAAAGCCCACTGAGATATGTCGCTCTTTTTCAGAAGTCACCTGGCCACACGTGATAGCTCAGCGAAGTGGCTTCTCATCATCACGTGGAAATGTGTCGCTGCAAAATGCCCCCAAACGCGTGTTTGTTAATGTGGAGGGAAAAAACGGAGGACCTGGAGAAAAATCCACGCGACCACGGGGAAAGAGAGAGAGAGGCACGCAAACTCCAAATATACAGAAGCAGCAGCAGCAGGCGTCAGAGTCGGGATGGAACCCAGGACTTCCTGCATACCAGGCGAGGGAGTTCACATCTCCCACCGTGGCGCCCGTATTAAACAGCAGCGCTGGGGGAGACCACGGCACCTGTGCGTGGTGCCGTGCCGGCCTTCACGGGCGGGCGCTACTCGCAAAGAGCACTTGCCCCCCTCCCCCAGGACAGCCTGTCCAGAGGCTACCCGGGGGACCTTTGCCTCTTGTCACCTTGCAGCCCTCGCAGGAGACGACTCCGTAGTGGAGGCCCGAGGAGCGGTCCAGGCAGACGGCGCACGGGCGACGATGGAGTGGGGGGCCTGACGACGACAAAGACGACGACGATGACGAGGTGGAGGTGGTGGAGGAAGAGGTGAAGGAGGAGGGTCCCAGCTCAGCCACCTCGTCGCTCCACATCTCCACGCCTGGTACACGCGCAGTCACGCGCTCGATCGATCGTGTGTGTCTGTGTCTGCACACGCGTGTCTGTGTGTGCGGACATGTGTGTGTCTGTGCGAACATGTGTGTGTCTGTGTGTCTGTGCACACGTGTGTCTGTGTGCGTGAACATGTGTGTGTCTGTGTGTGCGCACACGCTTGCGTGTCTGTGTGTGCACACGTGTGTGTGTGTCTATGTGTGCGCACACGTTTTCTGTGTGTGCGCGCATACGTGTGTGTCTGTGTGTGTGCGCACACGTGTGTGTGTCTGTGTGTGCGCACACGTGTGTGTGTCTGTGTGTGCGCACACGTGTGTGTGTCTGTGTGTGCGCACTTGTGTCTGTGTGTGTGCACACGTGTGTCTGTGTGCGCGAATGTGTGTGTTTGTGTGTGTGCGCACACGCTTGCGTGTCTGTGTGTGCACACGTGTGTGTGTGTGTCTGTGTGTGCGCACACACAGACAGACTGCCCTACATGACATCATAACAACAGTCTGGACGACTGGTACACGCGCAGTCACGCGCCCGATCGATCGTGTGTGTGTCTGTGTCTGCACACGCGTGTCTGTGTGTGCGGACATGTGTGTGTCTGTGCGAACATGTGTGTGTCTGTGTGTCTGTGCACACGTGTGTCTGTGTGCGTGAACAGGATTGGAAGGACTACAGGGGCATCTCACTCCTCAGTGTACCGGGAAAGTTCCTGGCAAGGATTATTCAACATCGCCTTGTTAAGCACACTGAGGAGAGGCTTGCGGAGCCCCAATGCGGTTTCAGGAAAGGGCGGTCCTGCACAGATGCCATATTTTCTGTTCGTCTGCTACGGCAGAGGTGTAGAGAATTCCAACAAGACCTACATCTCTGCTTTATTGACCTGGTCAAGGCCTATGATACCATCAGTAAGCCTGGGCTCTGGGTTGTTCTTCGTGCTTTTGGAGTCCCTGACCCTCTGCTCACGATCATTAAGGACCTTCATGATGGCGAGCGGGCCCAGGTAACACTATTTGGCCGAGAGTCGGAGTCATTCCCTGTACACCTTGGGGTGCGACAGGGATGTCCTCTGGCTCCCACATTATTTAACATCTATTTCGACCACGTAGTTCGTGAAGCCTTCAATAGCTGAACCAGAGGAATTTCCATCTGGTACAGTTACAATGGGAGGCTGATCGATGCCCGGCTGCGGTCAAGGGATGGCTCTCTATTGCCCAACCACGTTATGTATGCGAATCTGGTAATTGCTGCTCACTCAGAGGAGGAGTTGGAGGCGTTGCTGCTGAACCTGGAGCTTTCCACTAAGAGGTGGGGCTTTACCATCAGCCCCACCCAACTAAGCACCTGCCTGAATATTTTGTACCATAGGACAGTTCACCCCTACAACTCCCAATTGGTGATGGGGCAGTTGTGGAGAGAGTGGAGAGTTTCCCATACCTGGGCAGTGTGCTTATGACCGGCTCCGGTTTGACAGCCGAGGTCTCACTCCAAATCATTCGAGCGGCAATATCTTTTCATTGGTTGCGTAACACTGTGTGGAAGCTACCTGGTCTGTCGCTCCGCACGAAGCTTCAGGTCTTCTCGGCCACAGTCATTCCCTCCCTTCTCTATGCTTTCGAAACGTGGACCCCCCTAATGGAACATCTTCGCCGGTTAGAAACATTTAGGCTGGCCTGCCCACGACTCATCCTGGGTTGAACCAGGCTGGATTGTGTGAGGAGCTCACAAATCCTTGAAAGATCTGGGCAAGGTCCCATCGGTGAGCTCCTCTGGCAGGCAAGGCTGCGTTGGCTGGGTCATGTAGCCCGCATGCCCAGCCATCGCATGCCTAAACAGCTTTTGTTTGGCTGGATCGAGGGGGCTAAACGGGCGCGGCACGGGCTAGAGAAGAGATGGAGTGATGTGGTACAGGAGGACGTGAAGCTGAGTGGACTTGCCGATGATTGGTACCAGTGGTATCAAGATCGGCCTCTGTGGAGGAGGCTCGTGAAGGACGCTGCTACTGGGCAGTTGGAGGCAGTCACCCTCCAACAATAACGGAGGGTGGAGGAGCGATGCTCACAACAACGAGTGGAGCGCTTGGTAGCTAAAGCACAGCAAGTTGGCACAGTAGGGGGCACAGGTGGTGCATCAGCCAGTCATCTCAGTCGTCTTAGTCGACCCGCGGCACCTGGGTCTGCCCCGTGACCTCCTGCCAGCGGGCGTTCGACACTTCACGTGGCCTCAACGTGCACATAGCCTGGCACAACCGTCGTGGTGACGTCACGGCCACTTAGTGGCGAATAGCAGTTGTTGTGCCATACGTGTGTCTGTGTGCACACACGCTTGTGTCTGTGTGTGCGAACGTGTGTGTGTGTGCGAACGTGTGTGTCTGTGTGTCTGTGTGTGCGCACATGTGTGTCTTTGTGTGCACACGTGTGTGTCTGCATGTACGTGTGCACACGTGTGTGTGTGTGTGTCTGTGTATGCGCACACGTGTGTGTCTGTGTACACGTCTGTGTGCACACGCGTTTGTCTGTGTGTGCACACCTTTGTATTGGACGCACACGTGTGTCTGTGTCTGCGTACATGTCTGTGTGTGTGTGTGATGCACACGTGTGTGTGTGTCTATGTACGCATGTACACATGAGGAGTGGTAGTGATTCTCGCGAACAGCCAACAGCAGTGACGAATATCTGAACAGGTCCTTGACCTCCTCTAGGTAAACTCAGCCTCAAATGAGTACCTGGTGCAGTGTGTAAACATTGCCACTAGAGAGACAAAGGCGGTCGGGCGTGGTGCTGGCCACCCACCCCCTCGTGTATCGTTCCGGCCTTCATAGGTGCTCGCTAACAGCACTTGCCCCTACAGTCTGTTAAGGCTATATGGGGGATATTTTGTGTAACAGCACGCTGCACTACAGACTATAAGAACTAACGTTTTATTTGTCTCTGTATGTGTGTAAGTGGTCGTGTAACAGCGCGCTGCACTACAGACTATAAGAACTAACGTTTTTATTTGTCTTTGTATGTGTGTAAGTGGTAGTGTAACAGCGCGCTGCACTACAGACTATAAGAACTAAAACGTTTTATTTGTCTTTGTATGTATGTAAGTGTTCGTGTAACAGCGCGCTGCACTACAGACTATAAGAACTAAAACGTTTTATTTGTCTTTGTATGTATGTAAGTGTTCGTGTAACAGCGCGCTGCACTACAGACTATAAGAACTAAAACGTTTTATTTGTCTTTGTATGTATGTAAGTGTTCGTGTAACAGCGCGCTGCACTACAGACTATAAGAAGTAAAACGTTTTATTTGTTTTTGTGTGTATGTAGGTGGTCGTGTAACAGCGCGCTGCACTACAGACTATAAGAACTAACGTTGTATTTGTCTTGTGTATGTGTAAGTGTTCGTGTAACAGCGCGCTGCACTACAGACGATAATAACTAACATTTTATTTGTCTTGTGTATGTGTAAGTGTTCGTGTAATAGCGCGCTGCACTACAGACTATAAGAACTAAAACTTTTATTTTACCAGGGTAAGGCCCCACTGAGCTACGTAGCTCGTTTTTTTATAAGCGACCTGGCCATCACAAAATAACGATAGCTCAACCAAGTGGGCTTATCATCATCAATCATCATCATCGTCACGGGGAAATGTCGAGCAGCAGCAGCAGCCAAATCCTCTCAACGAGGTTGGAGGGAGGAGGCCCGATAGTGGAGAGCGACGTTCATGGAGCAGTCTCCACGGCCCGGTGACAGATGGGGTGAGGGCAGATCTATGGGTCTCTGTGTGAGTCTATGGGTCTCTGTGTGAATCTGTGGGTCTCTGTGTGAGTCTATGGGTGTCTCTGTGTGAGTCTATGGGTGTCTGTGTGAGTCTATGGGTCTCTGTGTGAGTCTATGGGTCTCTGTCTGAGTCTATGGGTGTCTCTGTGTGAGTCTATGGGTCTCTGTGTGAGTCTATGGGTCTCTGTGTCAGTCTATGGGTGTCTCTGTGTGAGTCTATGGGTCTCTGTGTGAGTCTATGGGTGTCTCTGTGTGAGTCTATGGGTGTCTCTGTGTGAGTCTATGGGTGTCTCTGTGTGAGTCTATGGGTCTCTGTGTGAGTCTATGGGTCTCTGTGTGAGTCTATGGGTGTCTCTGTGTGAGTCTATGGGTGTCTCTGTGTGAGTCTATGGGTGTCTCTGTGTGAGTCTATGGGTGTCTCTGTGTGAGTCTATGGGTCTCTGTGTGAGTCTATGGGTCTCTGTGTGAGTCTATGGGTCTCTGTGTGAATCTGTGGGTCTCTGTGTGAGTCTATGGGTGTCTCTGTGTGAGTCTATGGGTGTCTGTGTGAGTCTATGGGTCTCTGTGTGAGTCTATGGGTCTCTGTCTGAGTCTATGGGTGTCTCTGTGTGAGTCTATGGGTCTCTGTGTGAGTCTATGGGTCTCTGTGTCAGTCTATGGGTGTCTCTGTGTGAGTCTATGGGTGTCTCTGTGTGAGTCTATGGGTCTCTGTGTGAGTCTATGGGTGTCTCTGTGTGAGTCTATGGGTCTCTGTGTGAGTCTATGGGTCTCTGTGTGAGTCTATGGGTGTCTCTGTGTGAGTCTATGGGTGTCTCTGTGTGAGTCTATGGGTGTCTCTGTGTGAGTCTATGGGTCTCTGTGTGAGTCTATGGGTGTCTCTGTGTGAGTCTATGGGTGTCTCTGTGTGAGTCTATGGGTGTCTCTGTGTGAGTCTATGGGTCTCTGTGTGAGTCTATAGGTCTCTGTGTGAGTCTATGGGTGTCTCTGTGTGAGTCTATGGGTCTCTGTGTGAATCTGTGGGTCTCTGTGTGAGTGTATGGGTCTCTGTGTGAGTCTATGGGTGTCTCTGTGTGAGTCTATGGGTGTCTCTGTGTGAGTCTATGGGTCTCTGTGTGAGTCTATGGGTCTCTGTATGAGTCTATGGGTCTCTGTGTGAGTCTATGGGTGTCTCTGTGTGAGTCTATGGGTGTCTCTGTGTGAGTCTATGGGTGTCTCTGTGAATCTGTGGGTCTCTGTGTGAGTCTATGGGTGTCTCTGTGAATCTATGGGTGTCTCTGTGTGAGTCTATGGGTCTCTGTGTGAGTCCGTGGGTGTCTCTGTGTGAGTCTGTGGGTCTCTGTGTGAGTCTATGGGTGTCTCTGTGAATCTATGGGTGTCTCTGTGTGAGTCTATGGGTCTCTGTGTGAGTCTATGGGTCTCTGTGTGAATCTGTGGGTCTCTGTGTGAGTCTATGGGTGTCTCTGTGTGAGTCTATGGGTGTCTGTGTGAGTCTATGGGTCTCTGTGTGAGTCTATGGGTCTCTGTCTGAGTCTATGGGTGTCTCTGTGTGAGTCTATGGGTCTCTGTGTGAGTCTATGGGTCTCTGTGTCAGTCTATGGGTGTCTCTGTGTGAGTCTATGGGTCTCTGTGTGAGTCTATGGGTGTCTCTGTGTGAGTCTATGGGTCTCTGTGTGAGTCTATGGGTGTCTCTGTGTGAGTCTATGGGTCTCTGTGTGAGTCTATGGGTGTCTCTGTGTGAGTCTATGGGTGTCTCTGTGTGAGTCTATGGGTGTCTCTGTGTGAGTCTATGGGTGTCTCTGTGTGAGTCTATGGGTCTCTGTGTGAGTCTATGGGTCTCTGTGTGAGTCTATGGGTCTCTGTGTAAATCTGTGGGTCTCTGTGTGAGTCTATGGGTGTCTCTGTGTGAGTCTATGGGTCTCTGTGTGAGTCTATGGGTCTCTGTCTGAGTCTATGGGTGTCTCTGTGTGAGTCTATGGGTCTCTGTGTGAGTCTATGGGTCTCTGTGTCAGTCTATGGGTGTCTCTGTGTGAGTCTATGGGTCTCTGTGTGAGTCTATGGGTGTCTCTGTGTGAGTCTATGGGTCTCTGTGTGAGTCTATGGGTGTCTCTGTGTGAGTCTATGGGTCTCTGTGTGAGTCTATGGGTGTCTCTGTGTGAGTCTATGGGTGTCTCTGTGTGAGTCTATGGGTGTCTCTGTGTGAGTCTATGGGTCTCTGTGTGAGTCTATGGGTGTCTCTGTGTGAGTCTATGGGTGTCTCTGTGTGAGTCTATGGGTGTCTCTGTGTGAGTCTATGGGTCTCTGTGTGAGTCTATGGGTCTCTGTGTGAGTCTATGGGTCTCTGTGTGAGTCTATGGGTGTCTCTGTGTGAGTCTATGGGTCTCTGTGTGAATCTGTGGGTCTCTGTGTGAGTCTATGGGTCTCTGTGTGAGTCTATGGGTGTCTCTGTGTGAGTCTATGGGTGTCTCTGTGTGAGTCTATGGGTCTCTGTGTGAGTCTATGGGTCTCTGTATGAGTCTATGGGTCTC
Organism: Petromyzon marinus; assembly: GCF_048934315.1. Lineage (NCBI taxonomy): Eukaryota > Metazoa > Chordata > Hyperoartia > Petromyzontiformes > Petromyzontidae > Petromyzon > Petromyzon marinus. The sequence continues at coordinate 3,057,237 of NC_133722.1, forward strand.
TGTGTGAGTCTATGGGTGTCTCTGTGTGAGTCTATGGGTGTCTCTGTGTGAGTCTATGGGTGTCTCTGTGTGAGTCTATGGGTGTCTCTGTGAATCTGTGGGTCTCTGTGTGAGTCTATGGGTGTCTCTGTGAATCTATGGGTGTCTCTGTGTGAGTCTATGGGTCTCTGTGTGAGTCCGTGGGTGTCTCTGTGTGAGTCTGTGGGTCTCTGTGTGAGTCTATGGGTGTCTCTGTGAATCTATGGGTGTCTCTGTGTGAGTCTATGGGCCTCTGTGTGAGTCTATGGGTCTCTGTGTGAATCTGTGGGTCTCTGTGTGAGTCTATGGGTGTCTCTGTGTAGTCTATGGGTCTCTGTGTGAGTCTATGGGTCTCTGTGTGAGTCTTTGGGTCTCTGTGTCAGTCTATGGGTGTCTCTGTGTGAGTCTATGGGTCTCTGTGTGAGTCTATGGGTGTCTCTGTGTGAGTCTATGGGTCTCTGTGTGAGTCTATGGGTGTCTCTGTGTGAGTCTATGGGTCTCTGTGTGAGTCTATGGGTGTCTCTGTGTGAGTCTATGGGTCTCTGTGTGAGTCTATGGGTCTCTGTGTGAGTCTATGGGTGTCTCTGTGTGAGTCTATGGGTGTCTCTGTGTGAGTCTATGGGTGTCTCTGTGTGAGTCTATGGGTCTCTGTGTGAGTCTATGGGTGTCTCTGTGTGAGTCTATGGGTGTCTCTGTGTGAGTCTATGGGTGTCTCTGTGTGAGTCTATGGGTCTCTGTGTGAGTCTATGGGTCTCTGTGTGAGTCTATGGGTCTCTGTGTGAGTCTATGGGTGTCTCTGTGTGAGTCTATGGGTCTCTGTGTGAATCTGTGGGTCTCTGTGTGAGTCTATGGGTCTCTGTGTGAGTCTATGGGTGTCTCTGTGTGAGTCTATGGGTGTCTCTGTGTGAGTCTATGGGTCTCTGTGTGAGTCTATGGGTCTCTGTATGAGTCTATGGGTCTCTGTGTGAGTCTATGGGTGTCTCTGTGTGAGTCTATGGGTGTCTCTGTGTGAGTCTATGGGTGTCTCTGTGAATCTGTGGGTCTCTGTGTGAGTCTATGGGTGTCTCTGTGAATCTATGGGTGTCTCTGTGTGAGTCTATGGGTCTCTGTGTGAGTCCGTGGGTGTCTCTGTGTGAGTCTGTGGGTCTCTGTGTGAGTCTATGGGTGTCTCTGTGAATCTATGGGTGTCTCTGTGTGAGTCTATGGGTCTCTGTGTGAGTCTGTGGGTGTCTCTGTGTGAGTCTGTGGGTCTCTGTGTGAGTCTATGGGTCTCTGTGTGAGTCTGGATCTCTGTGTGAGTATATGGGTCTCTGTGTGAGTCTATGGGTGTCTCTGTGTGAGTCTATGGGTGTCTCTGTGTGAGTCTATGGGTGTCTCTGTGTGAGTCTATGGGTGTCTCTGTGAATCTGTGGGTCTCTGTGTGAGTCTATGGGTGTCTCTGTGAATCTATGGGTGTCTCTGTGTGAGTCTATGGGTCTCTGTGTGAGTCCGTGGGTGTCTCTGTGTGAGTCTGTGGGTCTCTGTGTGAGTCTATGGGTGTCTCTGTGAATCTATGGGTGTCTCTGTGTGAGTCTATGGGTCTCTGTGTGAGTCCGTGGGTGTCTCTGTGTGAGTCTGTGGGTCTCTGTGTGAGTCTGGATCTCTGTGTGAGTATATGGGTCTCTGTGTGAGTCTATGGGCCTCTGTGTGAGTCTATGGGTCTCTGTGTGAGTCTATGGGTGTCTCTGTGTGAGTCTATGGGTGTCTCTGTGTGAGTCTATGGGTCTCTGTGTGAGTCTATGGGTCTCTGTGTGAGTCTATGGGTGTCTCTGTGTGAGTCTATGGGTGTCTGTGTGAGTCTATGGGTCTCTGTGTGAGTCTATGGGTCTCTGTGTGAGTCTATGGGTCTCTGTGTGAGTCTATGGGTGTCTCTGTGTGAGTCTATGGGTGTCTCTGTGTGAGTCTATGGGTGTCTCTGTGAATCTGTGGGTCTCTGTGTGAGTCTATGGGTGTCTCTGTGAATCTATGGGTGTCTCTGTGTGAGTCTATGGGTCTCTGTGTGAGTCCGTGGGTGTCTCTGTGCGAGTCTGTGGGTCTCTGTGTGAGTCTGGATCTCTGTGTGAGTCTATGGATCTCTGTGCGAGTCTCTTTTTTTTCTCTCTGCGAGTCTGTGGGTCTCTGTGTGAGTCTATGGGTGTCTCTGTGAATCTGTGGGTCTCTGTGTGAGTCTATGGGTGTCTCTGTGAATCTGTGGGTCTCTGTGTGAGTCTATGGGTGTCTCTGTGAATCTGTGGGTCTCTGTGTGAGTCTATGGGTGTCTCTGTGAATCTGTGGGTCTCTGTGTGAGTCTATGCGTGTCTCTGTGAATCTGTGGGTCTCTGTGTGAGTCTATGGGTCTCTCTGTGAATCTCTGGGTCTGTGTGAGTTAAGGGGTCTCTGTGTGAGTTTATGGGTCTCCGTGTGAGTCTATGGGTGTCTCTGTGAATCTGTGGGTCTCTGTGTGAGTCTATGGGTCTCTGTGTGAGTCTATGGGTCTCTGTGTGAGTCTATGGGTGTCTCTGTGAATCTGTGGGTCTCTGTGTGAGCCTATGGGTGTCTCTGTGAATCTGTGGGTCTCTGTGCGAGTCTATGGGTGTCTCTGTGAATCTGTGGGTCTCTGTGTGAGTCTATGAGTGTCTCTGTGAATCTGTGGGTCTCTGTGTGAGTCTATGGGTGTCTCTGTGAATCTATGGGTGTCTCTGTGTGAGTCCGTGGGTGTCTCTGTGCGAGTCTGTGGGTCTCTGTGTGAGTCTATGGGTCTCTGTGTGAGTCTGGATCTCTGTGTGAATCTATGAATCTCTGTGCGAGTCTCTTTTTTTTCTCTCTGCGAGTCTGTGGGTCTCTGTGTGAGTCTATGGGTGTCTCTGTGAATCTGTGGGTCTCTGTGTGAGTCTATGGGTGTCTCTGTGAATCTGTGGGTCTCTGTGTGAGACTATGGGTGTCTCTGTGAATCTGTGGGTCTCTGTGTGAGTCTATGGGTGTCTCTGTGAATCTGTGGGTCTCTGTGTGAGACTATGGGTGTCTCTGTGAATCTGTGGGTCTCTGTGTGAGTCTATGCGTGTCTCTGTGAATCTGTGGGTCTCTGTGTGAGTCTATGGGTGTCTCTGTGAATCTCTGGGTCTGTGTGAGTTAAGGGGTCTCTGTGCGAGTTTATGGGTCTCCGTGTGAGTCTATGGGTGTCTCTGTGAATCTGTGGGTCTCTGTGTGAGTCTATGGGTCTCTGTGTGAGTCTATGGGTCTCTGTGTGAGTCTATGGGTGTCTCTGTGAATCTGTGGGTCTCTGTGTGAGCCTATGGGTGTCTCTGTGAATCTGTGGGTCTCTGTGTGAGTCTATGGGTGTCTTTGTGAATCTGTGGGTCTCTGTGTGAGTCTATGAGTGTCTCTGTGAATCTGTGGGTCTCTGTGTGAGTCTATGGGTGTCTCTGTGAATCTGTGGGTCTCTGTGTGAGTCTGTGGGTCTCTGTGTGAGTCTATGGGTTTCTGTGTGAGTCAATGGGTCTCTGTGTGAGTCAAGTCTATGGGTCTCTGTGTGAGTCTATGGGTGTCTGTGAATCTGTGGGTCTCTGTGTGAGTCTATGGGTGTCTCTGTGAATCTGTGGGTCTCTGTGTGGGTCCATGGGTCTCTGTGTGAGTCTGTGGGCCTCTGTGTGAGTATGGGTGTATGTGAATCTGTGGGTCTCTGTGTGAGTCTCTTTGTGTCTCTGCGAGTCTGTGGGTCTCTGTGTGAGTCTATGGGTGTCTCTGTGAATCTGTGGATCTCTGTGTGAGTCTATTGGTGTCTCTGCGAGTCTGTGGGTCTCTGTGTGAGTCTATGAGTCTCTGTGTGAGTCCGTGGGTCTCTGTGTGAGCCTATGGGACTCTGCGAGTCTGTGGGTCTCTGTGTGAGTCTATGGGTCTCTGTGTGAGTCCGTGGGTCTCTGTGTGAGCCTATGGATCTCTGCGAGTCTGTGGGTCTCTGTGTGAGTCTATGGGTGTCTCTGTGAATCTGTGGGTCTCTGTGTGAGTCTATGGGTATCTCTGCGAGTCCGTGGGCCTCTGTGTGAGTATGAGTCTCTGTGAATATATGAGTCTCTGTGTGAGTCTATGGGTATCTGTGTGAGTCTATGGGTCTCTGTGTGAGTCTATGGGTGTCTCTGTGAATATGTGGGTCTCTGTGTGAGTCTTTGGGTCTTTGTGTGAGTCTATGGGTCTCTGTGTGAATCTGTAGGTCTCTGTGTGAGTCTTTGGGTCTCTGTGTAAGTCTATGGGTCTCTGTGTAAGTCTATGGGTCTCTGTGTGAATCTGTAGGTACTCTGTGTGAGTCTTTGGGTCTCTGTGTGAGTCTATGGGTCTCTGTGTGAATCTGTAGGTCTCTGTGTGAGTCTTTGGGTCTCTGGAAGTTCATGGCTCTCTGTGAGTCTCTGTGTGAGTCTTTGGGTGTCTGCGTAAGTCCGTGTGTCTCTATAGGCAGGTAGGTTGCAACATTTAGACAAGTAGGTAGGTAGGTATATGGCAGTTGAACGTAGTAATGATGATCATCGTCGTCGTCGTAACAACAAGTTCAGAAAGCGGAATGGATGTACTGACCGTAGGGGCCGACTGCGTGGAAGTCGCTCTGCGCGTGGAACCCGACCCCCCCCATGCTTGAGGGGGGGAATCCCGGGTAGGACCCCCCGTAGGAGGGGAACGGGCATGCGGCGAGGGGGTACGGAGCGAGGGGGTACGGAGCGAGGGGGTACGTGGCGTGGTAGGGGCCTGCCCCTCCCAACGGCGCCGGTGGTCTCCCCGCAGCGGCCAGCGTCCTTGAATCCTTCCTCTTGCTGTGACTCCTTCCTCCTCCTCCTTCCTCCTCTCCCTGTGAATCCTTCCTCCTCCTTCCTCCTCTCCCTGTGACTCCTTACTCTCCCTGCTCTTACTCTTAATCCCACTTCAGGTATCGCCTCCGTGCGGGATTTTACCCTTTCAGCGCCAGACGCTGCTGTGCTAACAGATCCCTGCCCTCTCGACGGTGACCGCTCCCCGTGCTCTTTTTCGAATTCTCTTTTTCGATTTCTATTTATTTATTTAATTTCTCATTCGTTTTTTTTCTGTCCACGAGGCGACGCTGTCTAGACGGCTACTGGGGAGTGGGGGGGGGCGAGAGTGGGGGGGGGGCACCACCACACAAGAGGTCACAAACGAGCCACCCCCCACCACACCCTCCCCGACACCCGACCACGCCCGAGCCCAACCGCGGCGGCAGCGGCTCTCATCCAATGCGGCGCCCAGGTGACAGTCCTCGTCAGTCGGAGTCCCCCCGTGGTGGTGGTGGTTGTGGTGGTTGTGGTTGTCGTGGAGTTTCTTGTGAAATCTGTAAAGGAAAGATAGTTAACACTACTAAGCGGAGCGCTGAGTCACGCGGTGCCGCGTTCCTACACTGCCCCATGAGCGCCGTTCAATTTGGTCACGAGTTCGTCGGTAAACGAATGACGTCTCTCCGTCACTCGGTGTCTGATGTGTGTGCCCTGTCTGCTTTTGCGATAGTCGTCGGCTGATTGTGGATTTTATTCTGTTGCTATCCTTGCACATGACCATGGCAGTAGCAGGAGCAGCGATACGGTTCAGGAGCTCGGTGGTTCAGGAGCTGGGTGGATCAGGAGCTGGGTGGATCAGGAGCTCGGTGGTTCAGGGGCTCGGTGGATCAGGAGCTGGGTGGATCAGGTGCTGGGTGGATCAGGAGCTGGTGGATCAGGAGCTCGGTGGTTCAGGAGCTCGGTGGTTCAGGGGCTCGGTGGATCAGGAGCTGGGTGGATCAGGAGCTCGGTGGTTCAGGAGCTGGGTGGATCAGGAGCTGGGTGGATCAGGAGCTCGGTGGTTCAGGGGCTCGGTGGATCAGGAGCTGGGTGGATCAGGTGCTGGGTGGATCAGGAGCTGGTGGATCAGGAGCTCGGTGGTTCAGGAGCTCGGTGGTTCAGGGGCTCGGTGGATCAGGAGCTGGGTGGATCAGGAGCTCGGTGGTTCAGGAGCTCGGTGGATCAGGAGCTCGGTGGTTCAGGAGCTCGGTGGATCAGGAGCTGGGTGGATCAGGAGCTGGGTGGATCAGGAGCTGGGTGGATCAGGAGCTCGGTGGTTCAGGAGCTCGGTGGTTCAGGAGCTGGGTGGATCAGGAGCTGGGTGGATCAGGAGCTCGGTGGATCAGGAGCTGGGTGGTCCAGATTCTCGGTGGATCAGGAGCTCGGTGGTTCAGGAGCTGGGTGGTGTCAATGTCTGCTGCTGCCCAGCACGAGAGGGGTACAGCGGAGAGAGTTTGTGTCGTTTCCACGTTCCTCCACCTACAGTGAAGGAGCGTGGACCACAGTGGGGTTCTACTTGACTCTTTCTGGCCATGACTTTTGCGGCAAACTCGCAAGTGAACGGACACAACAATAATAATAATAATAAAACAGCAACGAGCCATTGGATGGCGCCTCCTCGTGGCCCCCAAGATCTACCCCCCCCCCCCACCGTCGCGACGGGGACACGGAGCACCTCCACCGATTGGGGGGCAGACAGAAGGGGTGGGGGTGGGGGGCCGTCACGCGCGCCGCGGTCGGCGTGACGATCCGAACATGGAGGCGTGGCGCGTGAGTTAGCCGCGATGCCTCGGCTGCCCGGACGAGGCCCCTCGCATCTCCACGCCTCTCATGTCGCTGTCTCTAGCGGCTGAAGCGCTCCACTTGAACCACTGCGGCTTCTGTACACCCATCCCCTCACATCTCTGTCTCGCTCTTATCTCAATCGGCTCGAGTCTCTCCGTAAACCCCGTGGCTTCTACGTGGCCACCCCCCCCACTCAGAACCCCCTCTCCCCGTCACCGCCCACTCTGAAAACAGACTCTGCTCCGTGCAGCAGCAGCAGCAGCGTGGAGGTCGTGAGGCTGCCTCCTCCTCCTCTTCCTCCTGTTCCCCTTGCTCTCTCCTCTCTCGTTCCCTTCTCCGTCTCACGCACGGAATATCCTCGAGGGTTTCCTCCGGGTTCTCCGGGGTCCCTCACCCCCCCACCCCCCGCTCCCCTCTCCATAGCTAAATAAAAAAAACTCCACACGCAGTTGTAACGAACTAACCCCAACGCAGAAACCTGACCCTGCAAACCACTCGTTTGGGGTCACACGGCAGCAGCAGCAGCAGCATCGCCCCTCACCACCGCCTACTGCGACGAGAACTTGGCAGCTCGGCTCCTAACGCTCCACACACGCACGTGGTTACCTGGCGAGAGCGAGTCCCGCGGTGTTGGAGAGGTCGCGTCCCTTGCGCGATGCAGCTGCTGCTGACTGCTGCTGCTGTCTGGTGACTGCTGCTGCTGACTGCTGCTGCTGTCTGGCTGCTGCTGCTGGTTGCTGCTGCTGGTTGCTGCTGTCTGGCTGCTGCTGCTGCTGGTTGCTGCTATCTGGCTGCTGCTGCTGTCTGATTGCTGCTGTCTGATTGCTGCTGCTGCTGGTTGCTGCTGTCTGGCTGCTGCTGCTGCTGCTGGTTGCTGCTGCTGGTTGCTGCTGTCTGATTGCTGCTGTCTGGCTGCTTCTGCTGCTACTGGCTGCTGCTGATTCTGACTGCTGCTATCTGGCTGTTGCTGCTTCTGGCTGCTGTCGGCTGCTGTCTGGCTGCTGTTGGCTGATGCTTCTGCTGGCTGCTGCTACTGCTGCTTCTGCTGGCTGCTACTGACTGCTGCTACTGACTGCTACTGACTGCTGCTACTGCTGCTTCTGCTGGCTGCTACTGACTGCTGCTACTGACTGCCACTGGCTGCTACTGGCTGCTGCTGATTCTGACTGTTGCTGCTGCTGCTGCTTCTGCTGGCTGCTACTGACTGCTGCTACTGTCTGGCTGCTGCTACTGCTGCTTCTGACTGTTGCTGCTGCTGCTTCTGCTGGCTGCTACTGACTGCTGCTACTGTCTGGCTGCTGCTACTGCTGCTTCTGACTGTTGCTGCTGGCTGCTGCTGATTCTGACTTGCTGCTGCTACTGACTGCTGCTGTCTGGCTGCTTCTGGCTGCTTCTGGCTACTGTTGCGTCAGCAGTGGTTGTATCACGACGCAACTCAACAGGGCATCACCGTGGCACCCCACACGCAACGCTTAGGATATAGACAGCTGACACATATATATCGTGGGCGACGTTTCGGGCAATGAGCCTTCTACATTTGACAGAGAGGATATCACCCTCTGCGAGACTCTTGCCTTGCTGCACTCTTACCTGCTTGTTCCAGGTGAGTATTAATAAATTAATTGGTGGGGGGGGGGGGGAATTGGAAAATTCCCGGCCCCACCCCAACTCCCCCCACCCCCCCCCCACCACAGCGATCAAAATAGGAGAGGGGTAGGGGATGCGGTGGGGGGGGGTGTCACGTGGGGGGGGGGCACGTGGGGGGGGGCACGTGGGGGGGGGCACGTGGGGGGGGGGAGGTTAGAAATCCGTGGAAGTTCCCACTCGGCGCTGAGCTACCACGGTGGCTTCGCAGCGCCCGGTGCTGTCGAGTTGGCCGCTCGAGTGGCGCTCTGGAATTCGGGCGGCGCGGCGCGGTGATCTGTGTCTTTGTTTCAGTACCGCCCGGTGCTGTTCGCCCATCAGCGGTTACGGTACGAAGGGCGCCTCGAGAACATTGTTCACGGTTACGTGGCATCTGGAGCTTTCGTGACTGCGGGAATGACGACGATTTGCTTCTTCCGGTAAAGTTACGCGACCTTGCCGAAAGACGCAAAGGGTAAATATGGATTTGCGGTGGCTGCGTGTGGGCTGTCGTTTGTTAATGGCAAACAGGACGGATGGTGATACGCTGTAACATGATAACAAACGCAAGTGTTAATGGCTTCAAGGAGTCAAAAAGAGTCTCTTCCCACGTGTTCGCCGGCGTTGCCAACGCGTGGCCTGGAATCGTCTCCAGGTGCTCCCCAGAGCCCCCAGGCGGCGCGTTGCTTTTGCGCCGTTTGTTTGCAAATTCTCAGAAGTGTTAAAAAAAAAAGTTTTGAAACGCCCTGCAATTTCTTGTGCCCCCCTTTCTCTACGCCAGCTCACGACATCAGTTTCATCGGGAAGCTTCTCGCCTCTTGATGTACGATAAGCGCCATCCTTGCCCTCTCGGTCTTTCAAGGCGGCTTGGCACGCAACGAATGCAACGCGTGGAGCATCAGAAGAAGAGAAAATCAATAAATCTCAAACGGCAGTGGAAGATTCCCTTCTGGAGACGACGCCACTCTGAGCCGCCGATTTAACGCACGCCGATTTTCCCGGCGTCGCTGAAATCCACGCTTGGCTATTGCGCCACGCCGGATATTCTCTGCGTGGCTTCGAGCTGCGCGAAGCGAATCGAACACGTTCACGGACGGCCCTTTTGAGTTGCTTTAAGAGCAAGGAGCTCTCTACCGCGACAACGAATCAACAAAAAGCAATGTACGATGGCTACGGCTTTTCACGACCGATATTATTCGTTACAATTCGAGCACCGTGAGGTTTTCGCTGTTGCCTGATGATGCTGGTTGCGATTGTGGTGGTTGTTGTTGTTGTGGTCGTTGATGTCGTGGTGGTTGTCGTTGTAATTACCGGTGAAACGTCGCGATACACGCGGATTGTTAGCGTTGTGTAGCGTGGTTTAACTCGCCAACACACAGGCGGTTAGTGCTGAACTAGTAACCACTCGGCAAGGTTTTGTTTACGTGACAAACCTTACGAGTTGGCCTGTGTCAGGTGGTGGTTGATCGGGTTTAACGACACACATTCACATTTACGCGATCTAGCCCAAAACAGGAAAAACGACACGCTACTCTCAGCTCGCTTGTTGTTGTTGTTTCTCTCGCTCCCTGAGGTGCGACATAAGAAGGGGCCGGATTGCGGTACGCGACATTAAAAAAAAAATAATCCCCCCCGCAGGTACGAAATAAAATAATCGTACCACCACCGTACCGCCACCATACCCTCACCGTACCCTCGCCGTACCCTCACCGTACTCTCACCGTACCCTCACCGTACTCTCACCGTACCCTCGCCGTACCACCACCGTACTGCCACCGTACCACCACCGTACCCTCGCCGTACCACCACCGTACTCTCACCGTACCCTCACCGTACCACCACCGTACCGCCACCATACCTTCACCGTACCCTCACCGTACCACCACCGTACCCTCACCGTACCCTCACCGTACCACCACCGTACCGCCACCGTACCTTCACCGTACCCTCACCGTACCCTCGCCGTACCACCACCGTACCCTCACCGTACCACCACCGTACCACCACCGTACCCTCACCGTACTGCCACCGTACCCTCACCGTACCACCACCGTACCGCCACCGCCGGCCTCCCTCGGTTGGCACGCGGCAGGCCGGAGGAAGGGGTCAGGAAGGGGTCAGACGCCACGTGGCCCGCTGCAGCGTGGCCCCTCGTGGCGTAAGTCGCGCGACCAATTCCCGCGGCCAAATTGTGTTTAGGGCAAAGTTGCTTCTACGCGCGCATTCCGTGAGTTGCTTTGCTTGTAGTCGCCCGGGTTTCTAAGTTGCTTCGAGTTGCGTGCAACCGCGCTGGGGCTGATGGCGCTTGAGTTGCCTCGTGCCGTTTCAACGGCGCGGGGTTGGCTCCGTGAGCCCTCCCGGCCAGCGCGCTTGCTGACGCCCCACGTGACGTGCTGCTACTACTGCACCGCTAGCGTGTTGTTGTTCTGTTGTCCTGTTGTTGTTCTGTTGTTGTCCTGTTTGTTGTTGTCCTGTTTGTTGTCCTGTTTGTTGTTGTCCTGTTGTTGTTGTCCTGTTTGTTGTTGTTGTTCTGTTTGTTGTTGTTCTGTTTGTTGTTGTCCTGTTTGTTGTTGTTGTTCTGTTTGTTGTTGTCCTGTCGTCCTGTTTGTTGTTGTCCTGTTTGTTGTTGTTGTCCTGTTTGTTGTTGTTGTCCTGTTTGTTGTTGTTGTTGTTCTGTTTGTTGTTGTCCTGTCGTTGTCCTGTTTGTTGTTGTCCTGTTTGTTGTTGTTGTCCTGTTTGTTGTTGTTGTCCTGTTTGTTGTTGTCCTGTTTGTTGTTGTCCTGTTTGTTGTTGTTGTCCTGTTTGTTGTTGTCCTGTTTGTTGTTCTGTTGTTGTTGTCCTGTTGTTGTTGTAACATTCTTACCCCGTGCCCCTACTGGACATCTGTGAAATAAAGAGCTTCACAGCTCATCGGATTCCTCCTGCAGTAGAAATTCTGATTCTATTTATGGGACCTCGTTGAGTGCACCAGGGTAGTAAATACCAGCGGGGAGGGGGGGGGAGAGACAAAGACGGCCGGGCGTGGGGTGCTAGAACTCTGGGCACGTGTCGTGACGGGAGTTGGCGTGATCCCACGTGGCCCGTGCTGTGCTCGCCGAGCGGCTTTGGGCTCGTGATGACGTCATTGTTGAATGTCAAGGTCCTTCAACCAATCCGAGGCGGTAGTAGATGCTCTATGGATTGTAGAGATGACGTCATAGTTGAATGTCATGGTCCTTCAACCAATCCGAGGCGGTAGTAGATGCTCTATGGATTGTAGAGACGACGTCATAGTTGAATGTCAAGGTCCTTCAACCAATCCGAGGCGGTAGTAGATGCTCTATGGATTGTATAGATGACGTCATAGTTGAATGTCATGGTCCTTCAACCAATCCGAGGCGGTAGTAGATGCTCTATGGATTGTAGAGATGACGTCATAGTTGAATGTCATGGTCCTTCAACCAATCCGAGGCGGTAGTAGATGCTGTATGGATTGTAGAGATGACGTCATAGTTGAATGTCAAGGTCCTTCAACCAATCCGAGGCGGTAGTAGATGCTCTATGGATTGTAGAGATGACGTCATGGTTGAATGTCAAGGTCCTTCAACCAATCCGAGGCGGTAGTAGATGCTCTATGGATTGTAGAGATGACGTCATAGTTGAATGTCAAGGTCCTTCAACCAATCCGAGGCGGTAGTAGATGCTCTATGGATTGTAGAGATGAGGTCATAGTTGAATGTCAAGGTCCTTCAACCAATCCGAGGCGGTAGTAGATGCTGTATGGATTGTATAGATGACGCCATAGTTGAATGTCAAGGGCCTTCAACCAATCCGAGGTGGTAGTAGACGCTGTATGGATTGTAGAGATGACGTCATAGTTGAAGGGCCTTAAGATTCAAGGTAGGGGGGGTGGGCAGTCATTGGATGTTTGACTCAACTCTCGAGTCCGCTGTGGCGGCAGCTGGTGACGGCGATGCCTGTGATTAGCTGGTGAGTAATTCATTATTAATAAACATTAATTCATTTTGCATCCCGTGGTTGAGTTTGGCACGTGCCGAGGCGTGACACACGGAACCGCAGTCGGCGATAGGCATGGCCACGCCGTCCACCCCAACCCCACAAACCACACACACACACACGGGCACACACACCTACACACACACAGGGGCACACACACACCTACACACACAACTACACACAAACACACCTACACACACACCTACACACAAACACAGGGGCACACACACACACCTACACACACACAGGGGCACACACACACACCTACACACACACCTACACACCTACACACACACACCTACACACAAACACAGGGACACACACATACCTACACACACACCTACACACACACACGGGCACACACACCTACACACACACACACAACTACACACAAACACAGGGGCACACACACACCTACACACACACAGGGGCACACACACACACACCTACACACACACACCTACACACACCTACACACAAACACAAGGACACACACACACATACCTACACACAAACATACCTACACACACACACCTACACAACAACAACAACCACCATTCGCCACTAAGTGGCGGTGACGTCACCACGACGCTTGTGCCAGGCTATGTGCACCGTGAGGCCACGTGAAGTGTCGAACGCCCGCTGGCAGGCGGTCACTGGGCAGACCCAGGTGCCACGGGTCGACTGACTGAGATGACTGAGATGACTGGCTGATGCACCACCTGTGCCCCCTACTGTGCCAACCTGCTGTGCTTTAGCCACCCGGCGCTCCGCTCGTTGTTGTGAGCGTCGCTCCTCCGCCCTCCGTTGTTGCAGGGCGACTGCCTCCAACTGCCCAGTGGCGTCCTTCACGAGCCTCTTCCACAGAGGCCGATCTTGACACCGCTGGTACCAGTCATCGGCAAGTCCACTTAGCTCCACGTCCTCCTGTACCACATCACTCCATCTCTTCTCTAGTCCGTGCCGCGCCCGTTTAGCCCCCTCGATCTGGCCGAACAAAAGCTGTTTCGGCATGCGGTGGCTGGGCATGCGGGCTACATGACCCAGCCATCGCAGCCTTGCCCGCCGGAGGAGCTCACCGATGGGACCTTGCCCAGATCTTTCAAGAATTTGTGAGCTCCTCACACAATCCAGCCTGGTTAAACCCAGGATGGATCGTAGGTAGGCCAGCCTAAATGTTTCTAACCGGCGAAGATGTTCCACTAGGGGGGTCCACGTTTTGCAAGCGTAGAGAAGGGAGGGGATGACCGTGGCCGAGAATACCTGAAGCTTCGTGCGGAGCGACAGACCAGGTAGCTTCCACACAGCGTTACGCAACCGATGAAAAGGTATTGCCGCTCGACTGATTCGGAGTGAGACCTCTGCTGTTAAACTGGAGCCGGTCATAAGCACACTGCCCAGGTATGGGAAACTCTCCACTCTCTCCACAACTGCCCCATCACCGATTGGGAGTTGTGGGGGTGGAGTGTCCGATGTTACAAAATACCCAGGCAGGTGCTTAGTTTTGGTGGGGCTGATGGTAAGGCCCCATCTCTTAGTGACACGCTCCAGTCTCAGCAGCAGCGTCTCCAACTCCTCCTCTGAATGAGTAGCTATTACCAAATCATCGGCATACATAACGTGGTTGAGCAATAGGGAGCCATCCCTTGACCGGGCATCGATCAGCCTCCCATTATATCTGTACCAAATGGAGATTCCCCCGGTACAGCTATTGAAGGCTTCACGAACTACGTGGTCAAAATAGGTGTTAAATAATGTGGGAGCCAGAGGACATCCCTGTCGCACCCCAAGGTGTACAGGGAATGGCTCTGACTCCCGGCCACGTAATTTTACCCGGGCCCGCTCACCATCATGAAGGTCCTTAATGATCGTGAGCAGAGGGTCAGGGACTCCAAAAGTACGAAGAACAACCCAGAGCCCAGGCCTACTGATGGTATCATAGGCCTTGACCAGGTCAATAAAGCAGAGATGTAGGTTTTGTTGAAATTCCTTACACCTCTGCTGTAGTAGACGGACAGAAAATATGGCATCTGTGCAGGACCGCCCTTTCCTGAAACCGCATTGGGGGCTCCGCAAGCCTCTCCTCAGCGTGCCTGGCAAGGCGATGTTGAATAATCCTTGCCAGGACCTTTCCCTGCACACTGAGGAGTGAGATGCCCCTGTAGTTGTTACAGTCTGTGCGGTCCCCCTTCTTAAAGAAGGGGACCACCAGGGCATCCTTCGAATCCTGCGGAACCTGTCCAGTGGTCCAGACTGTTGTTATGATGTCATATAGGGCAGTCTGTGCACAAACGCCACCCTCCCTCAGAATTTCGCTTGGGAGATCATCTCTGCCCGCAGCCTTTCCTGGTCTCAGACTCCGGATCGCCCTTAGTACTTCCTCAAAAGATGGCACCTCAGCCAGCCACTCACAGGGGGTGACTTCTTCTAATATTTGAGGCACGGCAGCCTCAGCAGGGTCATCCCCACTTCGTGCCACGATGTATTCCTGGCTGTGGGATTTTCCCTCCCCCAGGACCTCACAGAAATGCTCAGCAAATCTGCAAACCTGTTCCTGGGGGTCGGAGATTGGATCACCATATTTTCCCCTAATGATGGTAATAGGTGTGGCGCTGCAGGTTACTTTTCTGATGGAGTTACATAGAGATTTGTGATCGCGGGCCACTAAGGCAGACTCCATCTCCTCAGCAACCCGCGACCACCACCCATCCTTGCAGCGCCTGACGGCTCTCCAAACCTCCGAGCGAAGGCTGCGGTAAGCCTCCTCATTCTCTGACGTGGGATTCTGTAGCCGATGACAGTGGGCCTGTCGCTTTTTCTCAAACATCCTGAATACCTCCTCTGTCAGCCAGGGTCTCTGGGGAGGTCTGGTCCGTGTACCCAAAGCAGCCATTGCAGCTGCATGAGTCACAGTCCTAAACCTCGCCCATTTACCCTCGAAATCAGGAGGAGTGGAGGACGATGCCAACCCCAGCCACACGCGATGATGAAATTCTCGCTTGCAACTTTCATCAGATAACTGAGACCAGGCCACTTTAGGTTGGAATGGGGTCCTGGGTGTACACCCACCACCGGAGTGGAAGAATGGCAGGCGCATCTTACAGATGACTAGTCGATGGTCAGAGGGCAGATCAGCTCCACAGTAGGTCCTGGTGTCAAGGACATGGGCTCGCATCCGCTGGTCCGTCACTATATAGTCCAGCAGATGTTCTTGGTTGGACCCGGCATGCATCCATGATGTTGTGTGGATGCGCCGATGCCGGAACAGCGTGTTGGTAATTACAAGCCCATGGGCTGCACAAAAATCTAGCAGCCTCCTACCGTTGTTATTGAGCTGATCTGGCCCATGCCCTCGAATCACTCCAGCCCAGGTGCCAGCATCATGACCAACTCGGGCATTTAAGTCACCCAACAAGATGACTCTATCCCGAGGGGCCACTTTAGCCAGCACCTGTGACAGGAGGTCATAGAAGGTATCTGACTCATCGGCTTTGCCTGCATCCCTCCGCGGATGTTCGTCTTCGGTGGGGGCATAAGTAACAACGACCACCACTCCTCGCCTCCAGTTGATGGGAAGGCGATCCCAAAGTAGCCTGGGGCTTACAGCTTCCCACACCTCACCGCTACGCTCCCACGCCCCCTTCATTCTTTTGTTCAGAAGAAGGGCCAAAAACGACAACTACACACACACTGACAAACACACCTAGACACACACCTACACACACACCTACACACACTGACACACACTGACAGACACCTACACACACTGACACACACCTACACCCACAGTGACACACATCTACAAACACGCTGACACACACACACACCTACACGCACTGGAACACACCTACACACAACCTACACACACTGCGGGCTACATGACCCAGCCATCGCAGCCTTGCCTGCCGGAGGAGCTCACCGATGGGACTCTGCCCAGATCTTTCAAGGATTTGTGAGCTCCTCACACAATCCAGTCTGGTTAAACCCAGGATGGATCGTAGGCAGGCCAGCCTAAATGTTTCTAACCGGCGAAGATGTTCCATTAGGGGGGTCCACGTTTCGCAAGCGTAGAGAAGGGAGGGAATGACCGTGGCCGAGAAGACCTGAAGCTTAGTGCGGAGCGATAGACCAGGTAGCTTCCACACAGCGTTACGCAACCGATGAAAAGATATTGCCGCTCGACTGATTCGGAGTGAGACCTCTGCTGTTAAACTGGAGCCAGTCATAAGCACACTGCCCAGGTATGGGAAACTCTCCACTCTCTCCACAACTGCCCCATCACCAATTGGGAGTTGTGGGGGTGGATGGTACAAAATACCCAGGCAGGTGCTTAGTTTTGGTGGGGCTGATGGTAAGGCCCCATCTCTTAGTGGCACGCTCCAGTTTCAGCAGCAGCGTCTCCAACTCCTCCTCTGACTGAGCAGCTATTACCAAATCATCAGCATACATAACGTGGTTGAGCAATAGGGAGCCATCCCTTGACCGCACCCGGGCATCGATTAGCCTCCCATTATATCTGTACCATATGGAGATTCCCCCGGTACAGCTATTGAAGGCTTCACGAACTACGTGGTCAAAATAGATGTTAAATAATGTGGGAGCCAGAGGACATCCCTGTCGCACCCCAAGGTGTACAGGGAATGGCTCTGACTCCCGGCCACGTAGTTTTACCCGGGCCCGCTCACCATCATGAAGGTCCTTAATGATCGTGAGCAGAGGGTCAGGTACTCCAAAAGCACGAAGAACGACCCAGAGCCCAGGCCTACTGATGGTATCACAGGCCTTGACCAGGTCAATAAAGCAGAGATGTAGGTCTTGTTGGAATTCCCTACACCTCTGCTGTAGCAGACGGACAGAAAATATGGCATCTGTGCAGGACCGCCCTTTCAGACACACACACACACACCTACTCACACACACACTGACACACACTCACACATACCTACACACACTGACACAACAACAACCGCCATTCGCCACTAAGTGGTGGTGACGTCACCACGACGCCTGTGCCAGGCCACACTGACACACACTGACACACACCTACACACACTGGAACACACTTACACACACTGACACACACCGACCCACACTGGAACACACCTACACACACTGACACACACATACTGACACACACTGACACACACTGTAATACACACACACGTACACACACTGACACACACTGAAACACACCTACACACATTGACACACACTGGCACACACCTACATACACTGACACACACATACACTGACACACACCGACACACACTGGGACACACACACACACACACACCTACACACACTGACACACACTGGAACACACCTACAGTGAGGGAAAAAAGTATTTGATCCCCTGCTGATTTTGTACGTTTGCCCACTGACAAAGAAATGATCAGTCTATAATTTTAATGGTAGGTTTATTTGAACAGTGAGAGACAGAATAACAACAAAAAAATCCAGAAAAACGCATGTCAAAAATGTTATAAATTGATTTGCATTTTAATGAGGGAAATAAGTATTTGACTCCCTCTCAATCAGAAAGATTTCTGGCTCCCAGGTGTCTTTTATACAGGTAACGAGCTGAGATTAGGAGCACACTCTTAAAGGGAGTGCTCCTAATATCAGCTTATTACCTGTATAAAAGACACCTGTCCACAGAAGTAATCAATCAATCAGATTCCAAACTCTCCACAATGGCCAAGACCAAAGAGCTCTCCAAGGATGTCAGGGACAAGATTGTAGACCTACACAAGGCTGGAATGGGCTACAAGACCATTGCCAAGCAGCTTGGTGAGAAGGTGACAACAGTTGGTGCGATTATTCGCAAATGGAAGAAACACAAAAGAACTGTCAATCTCCCTCGGCCTGGGGCTCCATGCAAGATCTCACCTCGTGGAGTTGCAATGATCATGAGAACGGTGAGGAATCAGCCCAGAACTACACGGGAGGATCTTGTCAATAATCTCAAGGCAGCTGGGACCATAGTCACCAAGAAAACAATTGGTAACACACTACGCCGTGAAGGACTGAAATCCTGCAGCGCCCGCAAGGTCCCCCTGCTCAAGAAAGCACATATACATGCCCGTCTGAAGTTTGCCAATGAACATCTGAATGATTCAGAGGACAACTGGGTGAAAGTGTTGTGGTCAGATGAGACCAAAATTGAGCTCTTTGGCATCAACTCAACTCGCCGTGTTTGGAGGAGGAATGCTGCCTATGACCCCAAGAACACCATCCCCACCGTCAAACATGGAGGTGGAAACATTATGCTTTGGGGGTGTTTTTCTGCTAAGGGGACAGGACAACTTCACCGCATCACAGGGACGATGGACGGGGCCATGTACCGTCAAAATCTTGGGTGATAACCTCCTTCCCTCAGCCAGGGCATTGAAAATGGGTCGTGGATGGGTATTCCAGCATGACAATGACCCAAAACACACGGCCAAGGCAACAAAGGAGTGGCTCAAGAAGAAGCACATTAAGGTCCTGAAGTGGCCTAGCCAGTCTCCAGACCTTAATCCCATAGAAAATCTGTGGAGGGAGCTGAAGGTTCGAGTTGCCAAACGTCAGCCTCGAAACCTTAATGACTTGGAGAAGATCTGCAAAGAGAAGTGGGACAAAATCCCTCCTGAGATGTGTGCAAACCTGGTGGCCAACTACAAGAAACGTCTGACCTCTGTGATTGCCAACAAGGGTTTTTGCCACCAAGTACTAAGTCATGTTTTGCAGAGGGGTCAAATACTTATTTCCCTCAATAAAATGCAAATCAATTTATAACATTTTTGACATGCGTTTTTGTGGATTTTTGTTGTTGTTATTCTGTCTCTCACTGTTCAAATAAACCTACCATTAAAATTATAGACTGATCATTTCTTTGTCAGTGGGCAAACGTACAACATCAACAGGGGATCAAATACTTTTTTGCCTCACTGTACGCACACTGACACACACTGGAACACACACTGACACACAACAAAGATCCCCCATATAGCCTTAACAGACTGTAGGGGCAAGTGCTGTTAGCGAGCACCGATGAAGGCAGGAACGGTACACGAGGGGGTGGGTGGCCAGCACCACGCCCGACCGCCTTTGTCTCCCCAGTGACGATGTTTACACATCGCACCAGGTACTAATTTGAGGCTGAATCGACCTAGGGGAGGCCCGGGACCTGTTCAGATAATCGTCACTGGTGTTGGCCGTGAGTGGGAATCGAACCCGGGTCGCCAGGTTCATAGCGCAGCGCGCTAACCGCTACACTATCGCTCCCCACACACACACACACTGACACACACTGGCACACACCTACACACACTGACACACTCACACTGACCCACACACCTACACACACTGACACACACCTACACTCACACTGACCCACACACCTACACATACTGACACACACACACTGACACACACACTGACACACACTGGAACACACCTACACACACTGACACACACACCTACACACACTGACACACTCACACTGACACACACACTGACACACACTGACACACACACCTACACACACACTGACCCACACACCTACACACACTGACACACACCTACACTCACACTGACACACACTGACACACACACCTACACACACACTGACCCACACACCTACACACACTGACACACACCTACACACACTGACACACACTGGAACACACACACACTGACACACACACCTACACACACTGACACACACACCTACACACACTGACACACACCTACATACACACTGACCCACACACCTACACACACTGACCCATACACCTACACACACTGACACATACTGGAACACACACACACTGACACACACACACTGACCCACACACCTACACACACTGACACACCCTGGAACACACTGACACATACTGGAACACACACACACTGACACACACACACTGATACACACACCTACACACACTGACACACACTGACACACACCTACACACACTGACACACACTGACACACACCTACACACACTGACACACACCTACACCCACACCTACACACTGGCACGCACCTACACACACTGGCACACACCTACACACACTGACACACACTGACACACACCTACACACACACTGACACACACCTACACACACTGACACATACCTACACACACACTGGCACACACCTACACCCACAGTGACACACATCTACAAACACGCTGACACACACACACACCTACACACACTGGCACACACCTACACCCACACTGACACACACTTACACACACTGACACACACTGACACACACCTACACACATTGACACACACACACACACTGACACACATCTACACACACACACCTACACACACACTGACACATACTGACACACACTGACACACACATACTGACACACACACCTACACACACACAGGCACACACACTGGCCCACACACTGATACACACAAACACTTACCTCTCTTGCCAGTATCAAAATATAAGGTTTTACCCTTTCTGGCCATAGTAAAACAGTTGTTAAGAAGTTAAAACACCAAACTGAAACCTGTTGAAAGTAATGGCATTCACCACACACACGGCGCCTGTGATGTACCTGCTCGCCCCGAGCTCTCAGTGCCCCTGATAATGGCATTGTCCTTGTGCTGGTCGCCTTGTGGGGTCCTCTCCTCTAACACTGTTGAAGGTTACACGGGAGATCTTTGTCTGTGTGTGTATCGCTCACAGCACTTGCCCCTACAGTCTGTTGAAGGCTACACGGGGGATCTTTGTGTGTGCATCGCTCACAACACTTGCCCCAACAGTCTGTTGAAGGCTTCACGGGAGATCTTTGTCTGTGTGTGTGTATCGCTTACAGCACTTGCCCCTACAGTCTGTTGAAGGCTACACGGGGGATCTTTGTCTGTGTGTGCATCGCTAACAGCACTTGCCCCAACAGTCTGTTGAAGGCTACACGGGGGATCTTTGTCTGTGTGCGGTGGCACTACTGTGGAAACTTTGGAAGTCACTCGCATTTCCTGCCGATATCAATTGCAGATCGCGGTCGCTCTCGGCGGGGGGAGTGCGTGGGGGGTGGGTAGCAATTGGAGAAAAGTCGCCCTGGGCCCTGGAGTAAAACTTCACGTTGCGTTTTACGCGCGTCTCGACGATTAGAAATCCGCGGAAGCCGTCGGCTACCTCGTCGAATTGTCGACGACGAGGTGCGTGTTAATCGGGAGGCGCGGTGGATGTGTTGAACTTCTTTCGCACCGTACGTAGCCAACAGCGCTAATCGGAGGTGCCTGGGGCAAGTACAACAACACTAGCACACAACATCGCGCAGTTCTAAAAGAAGTGAGATTTTCGATCTAAAGGGATTCGTTTTCGATTTTAAACGCGTCTCGATCACGACGCTCCACGCGAATGCCTGCGTGGAGGTTCCACATCGCAGCGTCATTTCGGCCAATTCACCAGCAGCAGTGGCTGAAGCAGAGGCTGTTGACTCTGCTGCTGAGAGCCTATTGCGGTGTGCCGTGCATGTAACGCGTGTCGCATGCTGTGTGCGTGTGATGTGGCACGTGTTGCAGTGCATGTGCTGGACGCACTGCAACACGTGCGTGCCGCGTTTCCTGTGCGGTGGGCTTGGCGGTGAGCGAGAGCGTGTGGAGAGCCCAACCCCAACGTCACCACCACCACTACCACACCCATCAGCAGCAGCTGTAGCACCCCCAACCCCAACACTGCACCCGTCAGCAGCACCACCCCTAACCCCAACGCCACCACCACCACCACCACACCCATCAGCAGCACCACCCCTAACCCCAACGCCACCACCACCACCACCACACCCATCAGCAGCACCACCCCTAACCCCAACGCCACCATCGCCACCACACCCATCAGCAGCACCACCCCTAACCCCAACGCCACCACCACTACCACACCCATCAGCAGCAGCTGTAGCACCCCCAACACTGCACCCATCAGCAGCACCACCCCTAATCCCAACGCCACCACCACTACCACACCCATCAGCAGCAGCTGTAGCACCCCCAACACTGCACCCATCAGCAGCACCACCCCTAACCCCAACGCCACCACCACTACCACACCCATCAGCAGCAGCTGTAGCACCCCCAACACTGCACCAATCAGCAGCACCACCCCTAACCCCAACGCCACCACCACTACCACACCCATCAGCAGCACCACTCCCAACCCCAACACTGCACCCATCAGCAGCACCACCCCCAACCCCAACGCCACCACCACTATCACACCCATCAGCAGCAGCTGTAGCACCCCTAACCCCAACACTGCACCCATCAAGAAGCACCTTCACTAACATTACCACCACCATCCCAACCACTACCACCACCAACAACAGCACTAGCCCAGCCACCACCACATTCACAAACATTACCAGCATCACCACCGCACCACCAACCTCACCAACGCTACTATCACTAATAGCAGCACCACCACCACCTTCACCACCACTTTCACCACCACCCCAATCGCCACCAACCACCAACAACAGCAGCAACATTACCATCACCACCACTATTCCAACTCTCACCACCACCTTCACCACCACCATCCCAACCACCACCAACAACAATAACACCACCACCACCTTCACCAAAACTTCTACCACCAACCGCCACCATCTTCACCAACACTGCCACCACCATTCCAACCACCACCACCACCAACTCCCACCACCACCAACCACCACCACCACCAACCACCACCACCAACTCCCACCACCATCACGACCTCCACCACCGCCACCACCACCAACTCCCACCACCACCAACTCCCACCACCACCAACCACCACCACCACCAACCACCACCACCACCAACCACCACCACCACCAACTCCCACCACCACCAACCACCACCACCACCACCACGACCTCCACCACCAACTCCCACCACCACCACCAATCACCACCATCCCAACCACCACCAACAACAATAACACCACCACCACCACCTTCACCAAAACTTCTACCACCAACCGCCACCATCTTCACCAACACTACCACCACCATTCCAACCACCACCACCACCACCAACTCCCACCACCACCAACCACCACCACCACCAACCACCACCACCAACCACCACCACCACCAACTCCCACCACCACCAACCACCACCACCACCACCACGACCTCCACCACCAACTCCCACCACCACCACCACCAATCACCACCGCCAACTACCACCACCACGACCTCCACCACCAACTCCCACCACCACCAACCACCACCACCACGACCTCCACCACCAACCACCACGACCTCCACCACCAACCACCACGACCTCCACCACCAACTCCCACCACCACCAACTCCCACCACCACCAACCACCACAACCACCAACCACCACCACCACCACCAACCACCAGCACCAACTCCCACCACCACCAACCACCACCACCACGACCTCCACCACCAACTCCCACCACCACCACCAATCACCACCGCCAACTACCACCACCAACCACCACCGCCACGACCTCCACCATCACCAACCACCACCGCTAGCACCACCACCAACCACCAACTCCCACCACCACCAACTCCCACCACCACCACCAACTCCCACCACCACCACCACCAACTCCCACCACCAACTCCCACCACCACCACCAACTCCCACCACCACCACGACCTCCACCACCAACCACCACCACCACGACCTCCACCACCAACCACCACCACCACGACCTCCACCACCAACCACCACCAACTCCCACCACCACCAACTCCCACCACCACCAACCACCACCACCACCAACCACCACCACCACCAACCACCACCACCACCACCACCAACTCCCACCACCACCAACCACCACCACCACGACCTCCACCACCAACTCCCACCACCACCAACCTCCACCACCAACCACCACCACCACGACTTCCACCACCACCACGACCTCCACCACCACCGCCGCCACACCACGGGGCTCCTGGAGACAGCGGCGCAGTGCCGCGGTGACGGCGAGCGGGCGGGAGCCTCTCACGCCCAGCGGCGGCGACTGTGACTCACGCCCGGGGAGGGGTGGAGGGGGGCTCCAGATGAACTCCAGCGATACGGTCAGGCGGACGATGTTGCGAGCGAAGTGGGCCCTTCTAATTCCTCTTCGTGGGAGACGTCGGCAGAGAGGGGCGGAGAGGATGGCGAGGGTGGTGGTGAGGCGTGGAGGAGTGGGCTTGGTTACACCGTGTGGAGAGGGCGGGGACGATGGGAATCACACACTGACGTTGGTCGCTGATGACCAGCAACGAGTAGCGGGTCTCATCCTTTCAGAAGGTCAATAATATTGGAAGTAAAATGAATGCACAATGCGCTGCGTCAGCCACGTGGTGGTTGGTGTAGCAGCTGAGTCTGTAGAAGGTGGAGTGGAGTGAGTGTAGAAGGTGGAGTGAGTGTAGAAGGTGGAGTGGAGTGATGAAGGTGGAGTGGAGTGAGTGTAGAAGGTGGAGTGAGTGTAGAAGGTGGAGTGAGTGTAGAAGGTGGAGTGGAGTGAGTGTAGGAGGTGGAGTGAGTGTGGAAGGTGGAGTGAGTGTAGAAGGTGGAGTGGAGTGAGTGTAGAAGGTGGAGTGGAGTGAGTGTAGGAGGTGGAGTGAGTGTAGAAGGTGGAGTGGGTGTAGAAGGTGGAGTGGAGTGATGAAGGTGGAGTGGAGTGAGTGTAGAAGGTGGAGTGGAGTGAGGTGGAGTGGAGTAAGTGTAGAAGGTGGAGTGAGTGTAGAAGGTGGGGTGGAGTGAGTGTAGAAGGTGGAGTGGAGTGAGTCTGGGTGAGTGAGTTGATCACAATCGGCGTCCAT
This sequence comes from Petromyzon marinus, assembly GCF_048934315.1. Classification (NCBI taxonomy): domain Eukaryota; kingdom Metazoa; phylum Chordata; class Hyperoartia; order Petromyzontiformes; family Petromyzontidae; genus Petromyzon; species Petromyzon marinus. The sequence goes on from NC_133722.1 coordinate 3,082,286, forward strand.
CGCTTGCGCACCGCGTGACGCGTTCATTGATTGTTGGCGCGTCGGGTGGTGGAGGCTCTGACGGCACAAACCCTGCCGGACCAATCACTGCAGGTGGTGTGCGAGCCGCATCGCCCAACGGGGTGTGAACGAGACGCCAGAACCCACCGGCAGAGTGGAATCATTCATCATCATCATCCTCCGCCAAATCCCTCTTAAGAGCCGAATCGGATTTTCTTTTAATCGTCGACGTCGCAACCGAGGGGGCCACCCATCGAGATTCGTTACAAAAACAACAACAACAAAAACAGCAGCAGCAGCAGCAGCGATAACGACGACGAGTTAGCCATCGCAATAAATAACAAAGGCGGTAAACATGAACACTCGATACATTTCGCATTCGGCGAGCGGTACAATCAAAGTTGGGTGCAGAGGTCAGCCCCCAGCTGAGGTCACCCTGCAGCTGAGGTCACCCTCCTGCTGAGGTCACCCTCTAGCTGAGGTCAGCCTCCAGCTGAGGTCAGCCTCCAGCTGAGGTCACCCTCCTGCTGAGGTCACCCTCCTGCTGAGGTCAGCCTCCAGCTGAGGTCAGCCTCCTGCTGAGGTCACCCTCCTGCTGAGGTCAGCCTCCGGCTGAGGTCACCCTCCTGCTGAGGTCACCCTCCTGCTGAGGTCACCCGCCAGCTGAGGTCATCCTCCTGATGAGGTCAGCCTCCTGCTGAGGTCACCCTCCTGATGAGGTCACCCTCCTGATGAGGTCACCCTCCAGCGTCAACATCCTCACACCGGAGCGATCCGTTGCGAGCGAACCGATCCGATGCAATTGCAGGCGACCAGTTGCAGGCGACCAGTTGCAGGCGACCAGTTGCAGGCGACCAGTTGCAGGCGACCAGCTGCGGGCAGTTGCGCCACTCGGTTGCTCGCGGTAGACACGAGCGGTGGTGTCGCTCGGGTTCGACGTCCTCGCCGGGCCGACTGCTCGACTCGGATGTGGGACGCAGCAGCCGGGCGAGGAGCGATCACTCGGGGGGGGGGGGGGGGAGGCCGCTTTACGGACACGGCAGGGGAGTTGGGGTGGGGGGTGGGGGGGTATGGGGGTGTGGGGGTGTGGGGGTGTGGGGGTGTGTGGGTGTAGGGGTGTGGCGTGTAGGGGTGTGTGGGTGTAGAGGTGTAGGGGTGTGTGGGTGTAGGGGTGTGGAGTGTGGGGTGTAGAGGTGTGGAGTGTAGGGGTGTGGGGGGAAGGGGATCGGGGGGGGGGGGCACGGCCCGAGCCGTTGTCTTGTAAAGAAAACGCAACGCGACCTTGATAACCCACGTGGTGTACGTGTGGTGAACATCTTCGCATTGGGTACGCAGCCAACCGTGGTTCATCGGACGTGCGAATTACAGACTCACCCCCCCCCCCCCCACGTCTAGGGAGTCCCCAAACTCTGCCCCCACCACACGGTACTCGCATCCGGCCGACTCCAAACAAACATCCGTCCCCCCCCCCTCCCCCTCTTCCTTTCCGGGCCCCGCTCACTGAACCTCTGTGGGTTATCAAGTCCTCCCCACGCACCCCCCCCCCCCCCCCCACCACCTCCCACCACCGCTGAAGTCGTCAAGGTTCGAGGTGGCGATCGTCCGGGTCACGTGTCGATTGGTTGCCGACGTCGTTGTTTTGGTCTCATCTCGTGTCGCCTCCACAGCCACGCGTCGGTGGGGCACGGCAGGTGGGGGCACGGGAGGTGGGGGCACGGCAGGTGGGGGCACGGGAGGTGGGGGCACGGCAGGTGGGGGCACGGCAGGGTGGGGGCACGGGAGGTGGGGGCACGGGAGGTGGGGGCACGGCAGGGTGGGGCACGGCCATCAAGAATCGGCACAGCCAGCAGTGGATTCACGCGTGCCATCAATTAAGTTAATCAATTAATAGTACAATGGTAACAATTGAGCTCGTATTTATATAGAGAGCTTCGTCAACGATAAAGAGGACTCCAGAGCTTGGACACGCTGGCAGGCAGCAGCCAGGCAGTGGTGAGCAACCCGGCGCTACCAAACAATGGCCCCGAGCTCTGCCTGTCCCCTATCCATTAAGATGTTTCCAACCCAACGGATTGAGTTTGTGGGCTTCGCGCCTTGCAGCAAACCACTTGTGCGGCGAACGGGCAGACGGCGCGTGGAGCGCTTGGCCAGACACGACTCTTGGGGCTGGCGCAGCACGAAATGAGAACGACTGTCGACGACGACATCGATTACTCTGGAATAGCGACCGCGAACCCCGTGAACCCACGAACCCCGTGAACCCCGCGAACCCCACGAACCCCGTGAACCCGTGAACCCCGTGAACTCCGCGAACCCCACGAACCCCGTGAACCCACGAACCCCGTGAACCCCGTGAACCCACGAACCCCGTGAACCCCGTGAACCCACGAACCCCGTGAACCCCGTGAACCCCGTGAACCCACGAAACCCGTGAACCCCGTGAACCCACGAACCCCGTGAACCCCGCGAACCCCACGAACCCCGTGAACCCGTGAACCCCGCGACCCCCACGAACCCCACGAACCCCGTGAACCCCGTGAACTCCGCGAACCCTATGAACCCCGCGAACCCGCGACCCCCACGAACCCTGTGAACCCCGTGAACCCGTGAACCCCGCGAACCCCGTGAACCCCGCGACCCCCACGAACCCCGTGAACCCCGCGACCCCCACGAACCCCACGAACCCGCGACCCCCACGAACCCCACGAACCCCACGAACCCTGCGAACCCCGCGACCCCCACGAATCCCACGAACCCGCGACCCCCACGAACCCCACGAACCCCACGAACCCTGCGAACCCCGCGACCCCCACGAACCCCATGAACACAGTGAACCCGTGAACCCCGTGAACCCCGTGAACCCCGCGAACACAGCGAACCCGTGAACCCGCGACCCCCACGAACCCCACGAACCCCACTAACCCCGCGACCCCCGTGAACCCGCGACCTTCTCGCGTCGCGGCGAACAGTGCAAGGGGACAACCAGGACGACCGATGCGAGTCGGCACGGCAAGGAGGTTGACGACCTTTCCGGCACTTTTCGGGAGATCCCTAAATGTGCTTTCTAATGTCAGAGCAGCGAGTTCATGGACATCCGCTTGGCCGCCCGCACCACGAACGGTGAACGGTGATTTGGCTGGGTGGGGTGGGGGGGTCCAAGGGTGCCCGCCGCTCCACCCGTGCAGTGCCCAGATGCCCTCCCTTGATGATTACAAAACGACAACTCGGCGAGGATATCCTGCATAAATAAAAGGACATGGCATCACTATCGTCATCGTCGTCACAGACATCGCCATCGCCGTCGTCGTCGTCATCATCATCATCGACATCACCATCGTCATCCACATCACCACCACCGTCGTCATCATCGACATCACCACCGTCACAATGATTGCGTAAACCACGTCACGAAACACCAACAGTCGGTCGGTCGTTCTCCGCCGTGGACCCGCACGGCCGTCCACCCCCCCCCCCCCCCACCACAGGAATGTGGAATTTCCACCACAGGTTCAGGACGGCTGTAAACACGAAACAAAGCAGCGCTGCCCCCCCCCTCCCCCCCTAGTGGCGTTGATCTGTGAAGAAAATCAATCGAGGCAGCCTCCCGGCACGAGACGAACGGGCGGCACAGCACCCCACGTGCGTCACAGGGCGGTGACGCGATGCAAGTTGACGCACCACCCTGCCTACCGAAGGCTGGAAACCCCCCCCGAGTGCCCCACATCCCACCCCCCGCCCATCCCCCTCCACGAACAAGGCACGCCGAGCGTGACGACGAGGCCGATGATCGGATTTCACCCGGGCCCTCAGGCCCAGCGGCATCTCCCGTCCAGCGGCACACGTGTGAACAGAGTTGACACTCCCCCCCCCCCCATCACATCGCAGCTCGGCGCGACTTTCCCTGGCCTACGATCGCCCAGGCGCCGGTCGACGCGTGCCGCCAGTGAACGCGGCCACCCCACCACGCTCCACAGGCACCCAGGGTGGACACTGATTGGGTTTGCGTGACCTCTACACCCCCCCCCCCCATCACCGTAGCCACTAGAGGCCGCGTGAAGTTGTAAATCTGTGGTAGACACGAGTTCACGCAGAGACCCATGGACTGGCATAGAGACCCATAGACTAACTCAGAGATGTACAGAAATGCACAGACTCACGTAGAGATTCATAGAGACACGTATACACAGAGAGATTCATAGAGACCCGTAGGTACACACAGACACTCGCGTGACCCCTATGTTCTCCACGCGTACAGGAAGAGGATCCTGAACCTGCTGCCGTGGGTCCAGTTCGGGTCCGAAGCGAGGCACTGTCGCCCCAACAGCCACTTGGCCAGTGTTGGATACCGGCGGTCACGTCTCCCTCGTCTCTAGCGACCTCTAGTGGCTGGTGGCAGTGGTGGAAGCGGGTCATGCGAAAACGTAAAAAAAAAGCACGGCCCGAGCTACGAATTGCGAGCCGAGAAATCGAGGACTTCTGATTGGTCGATCGATCGGTCGATGGCCGTCGTCACGTGCAGGCGCACGCGCCACGCCCCCGCGACTCGTCACAGCAGCCACGTGGCTGGGCACCGCGCACGTGGACGAGGAACCGCTCGGCGCTGACCAACGCGGGGCGGTGCCCGCCCACACAGCCACCCCCAGGGCCCACGCAGCCACCCCCAGGGCCCACGCAGCCACCCCCAGGGCCCACCCAGCCACACCCAGGGCCCACGCAGCCACACCCAGGGCCCACGCAGCCACACCCAGGGCCCACGCAGCCACACCCAGGGCCCACCCTGCTATAATAATAATAAAACATTCCGCGGAGTTTCCCACTGGATTTTGATTGAAAAGTGTTGGTTTTTTAATTGTTGCCTTCTTCTTGATTTTTACCTCCCACACGCCGTTCGTTTGTTTTGATTCAAAAGAAGAAAAAAAACTGTCCGCCTCCCATCACGACTGACGGGTGTCTCGTGCCCTCTGACCTCTTACACTGGGGAGGGGGGCCGCTGCTACTGCCCTCTCAGTGTGCCCCCCCCCATTGAGTTCCCCCCCCCCCGTTTCGTCGAGCTCGGGTCAACAAAAACGGGTTCTGATTGAACGTCCCGGCTGCGACCTTCGTAAAAATAAAAACCTCGCCGTCACAGCCACCGCGACGCCTCGTCTGCCCCAACGCCGGCCGTTGCGCGGGCCACTCTCTCTCGCTATCTCTCAGTCGACGGTGGTGGTGGTGGTGGTCACTCGGCCCCACGGGTCTCGCCGCCCCACCCAACCCCGCAGCCGCGGTGGCGTGGATTTTGAATTTTCGCTCGTTTTGAGGTCAAACATTCTGCCGTGCGCTGCAACGCTCACCCGTATCCCGTACCGCCCCAGTACTCGTACCCCGTATCCCATATCCCGTATCCCAAATACCATATCCCGTATCCCATATCCCGTATCGTCACGTGGAACCCTAGCTCGGGGCCTGGACTGGAGCCCAGGCCGTCCGAGGCAGCGGGGCGAGCCGGCCACGTGATTCAAATTCATTCACCCTGAGAAGGCTGGAGGAGAGGGGGGGGGGGACTAAAGGGTGGTGGAGGGGCTAAGAGGGACTAGGGGGGACACGAGGGGGCCCGTTCGTCGTCCATAAACTAACCACTAACTAACCAGACCCTAGCCTTAACCACACCAGCCAGCCAGATCCTAGCACTCACCACACCAACCAGCCAGACCCTAGCACTAACCACACCAACTAACCAGACCCTAGCCTTAACCACACCAGCCAGCCAGACCCTAGCACTCACCACACCAGCCAGCCAGACCCTAGCCCTAACCACACCAGCCAGCCAGACCCTAGCACTAACCACACCAGCCAGCCAGACCCTAGCCCTAACCACACCAGCCAGCCAGACCCTAGCACTAACCACACCAGCCAGCCAGACCCTAGCACTAACCACACCAGCCAGCCAGACCCTAGCACTAACCACACCAGTCAGCCAGACCCTAGCACTAACCACACCAGCCAGCCAAACCCTAGCACTAACCACACCAGCCAGCCAGACCCTAACCACACCAGGCAGCCAGACCCTAGCACTAACCACACCAGCCAGCCAGACCCTAGTACTAACCACACCAGCCAACCAGACCCTAGCACTAACCACACCAGCCAGCCAGACCCTAGCACTAACCACACCAGCCAGCCAGACCCTAGCACTAACCACACCAGCCAGACCCTAGCACTAACCACACCAGCCAGCCAGACCCTAGCACTAACCACACCAGCCAGACCCTAACCACACCAGCCAGCCAGACCCTAGCACTAACCACACCAGCCAGCTAGACCCTAGCACTAACCACACCAGCCAGCCAGACCCTAGCACTAACCACACCAGTCAGCCAGACCCTAGCACTAACCACACCAGCCAGCCAGACCCTAACCACACCAGGCAGCCAGACCCTAGTACTAACCACACCAGCCAGACCCTAGTACTAACCACACCAGCCAGCCAGACCCTAGCACTAACCACACCAGCCAGCCAGACCCTAGTACTAACCACACCAGCCAACCAGACCCTAGCACTAACCACACCAGCCAGCTAGACCCTAGCACTAACCACACCAGCCAACCAAACCCTAGCACTAACCACACCAGCCAGACCCTAACCACACCAGCCAGCCAGACCCTAGCACTAACCACACCAGCCAGCTAGACCCTAGCACTAACCACACCAGCCAGCCAGACCCTAGCACTAACCACACCAGTCAGCCAGACCCTAGCACTAACCACACCAGCCAGCCAGACCCTAACCACACCAGGCAGCCAGACCCTAGTACTAACCACACCAGCCAGACCCTAGCACTAACCACACCAGCCAGCCAGACCCTAGCACTAACCACACCAGCCAGACCCTAGTACTAACCACACCAGCCAACCAGACCCTAGCACTAACCACACCAGCCAGCTAGACCCTAGCACTAACCACACCAGCCAACCAAACCCTAGCACTAACCACACCAGCCAGCTAGACCCTAGCACTAACCACACCAGCCATTGTTTCCCTCTTCATCTGCAATTCACTTTTTGCTACCCGCAGCTCCAGGTGGAAATATCTCTGTTTGTTTTGGTTTTAGTGATCTTTGAATGGGCATTGTGCCTGCGTGTGTAAACAGATGTGTGTGTGTGTGGGAGGGAGAGGTGGTGTAGCGGTTATCGCAGCTGCGCTACGAACCCGATGACCCGAGTTCAGTTCCCGCTCACGGCCAACACTGGTGACGATGATCTGAACCGGTTCTGGGCCTACCCCAGGTCGACTCAGCCTCAACATGAGTACCTGGTGTGGTGCGTGTAAACATCGCCACTGTCGAGACAAAGGCGACCGGGCGTGGTGTTGGCCAGCCACCCCCTCGTGTGCCGTGCCGGCCTTCGTTGGTGCTACTCGCGAAGAGCACTTGCCCCCACGGGGGATCTTTGTCGTCTGTGTGCGTGCCTCTGCCTATGGGCGATTTACATCCCTGCGTACTCAAAGCTATGCGGCAAAATATTTCACCGGGAGAATTCCTCGGGGATGGAACATCTCTCATTGGAAAAATGTGTCCGCGAAATTTGGAACCTGACTCCACACTCCTGGTTCCCCGCGCCAGCCGGCCCCCTGCCCCCCGCCCCCCACGGATAAGATGATTTGTGCATTGGGGCCGATTCGCCGGCATCGTCGAATCCGCCGATCGTAACTCTCCCACCGAGCGGAAAGCCAGCGACCAGTTTGGTCCCCCTGCAATTGGAATGTGGAAACTTTGCAACAGTGGGTTGAAGATGTCCGTCCGCAACCAGCAGATCCTTGGGGGGGGGGGTGGGCAAGGGACGGAGCTGCACTCCTCTTCCCCTCCATTCCCCCCCCTCTTGGACATCCATCCGCTCGCTCGTCCGCGCAGAGGTGAATATCGGCGCACCTCCTCCGACGTCGCCCGTCGCCTCTTCATCTTTTTAAAGTAAAAAAAAAATAGATTGTCGAGCCATTGCCTCTGCCGCGCGTCGTTTGATTGGTTCCACCGCACGTCGCTCGTTTTGATTTTCTCTTTTTAAAAGTTTTTTTTTTACATTCAGCGAACTTTTAAATTGTCGGCCGCGAGGTCGCCGATTTTCCCGGCGCTGGCCGTCTTCGTTCCGACCGGCGAGAATGTCCCTCCATTTATCCGCTCGCTCGTCTGCCCGTTCGGCGTCAATCCGCTCTCCTTAGCTATGGTGGCGAGATGTTGACTCCCTCGCCTGGTATACAGGAGGCCGTGGGTTCGATTCTAACCCTGAAGCCTGCTGTATATTTGGAGTTTGTGTGTCTCTGTCTCTCTCCCCCCGTGGTCGCGTGGATTTTCCTCCGGGTCCTCCGCTCTCTCCCTTCACATTTTGAATAAACATCCGTCTAGAGTATTTGGCTGCTATAAATGTCCACGTGATAAGCCACTTCGTTGAACTATCATTTGTGGCCAGATGGCATCTAAAAAACAGCTGTATAGCTCAGTGGGCCTTACCTGGTATGAAAAAGGTTAAGTAATAGTTTATAGCCTCCTTCCGCTATTTCTGTTGCGTTCGTTTTGTTCCAAATCGCCGTCGCTTGCCGTTGTTTTGATTCGGTGTCTCTTGGGGTCTCGCCAGATGCCTCGCACCGGGGCCCCAACTCGCGATTACAAAATCCAGGCCTCGGTAACAGTGATCGGGCTCTATGCTACCCAAAACAAAGAAAACAACACAAAACAACACCCGGGATCTAGAACCCGGGATCTAGAACCCGGGTTTTAGAACCCGGGATCTAGAACCCAGGATCTAGAACCCGGGATCTAGAACCCGGGATCTAGATGCCAGGATCTAGAACCCAGGATTAGACCCCAGGGTCCAGAACCAGAGAAGCCGGAACCAAGAAGCACGGAATCCACAGGTGCTGGTGGTGGTGCCGGTGGCGGTGCCGGTGGCGGTGCTGGTGGCGGTGCTGGTGGCGGTGCCGGTGGTGGTGCCGGTGGCGGTGGTGGTGCCGGTGGCGGTGCCGGTGGCGGTGCCGGTGGCGAGCGTTCCCGGAGGCGTGGGGGGCCTCCGGGGCGCCGTCAGTCGTCGAAGATCTCGAGGAAGAGCGGAGGGAAGAGTTCGGCGGGGCACTCCACCTTCATGTGCAGCAGGCGGCTGGTGTGGCAGGCGCCGATCGTGCGCAGGTCGGTCACCTTCATGAGCAGCTTTGGCCAGAAGAAGGGCATGGCGTGGTGCCGCTGGTTGATGTAGTGCTCCAGCGCCAGCAGGTGCTCCTCCTGCGCCCGCTCCACCGCGTCCACACAGGTCAGGCCCGGCCGGTCTGCACGCACGGGCACACGCACGGGCACGAGCACGGGCACACGCACGGGCACACACATGAACACACACATGAATACACGCACGGGCACACGCACGAACACACACATGAACAAAGACAAAGACAAAGATCCCCCATATAGCCTTAACAGACTGTAGGGGCAAGTGCTGTTAGCGAGCACCTATGAAGGCCGGAACGGTACACGAGGGGGTGGATGGCCAGCACCACGCCCGACCGCCTTTGCCTCCCTAGTGGCAATGTTTACACACCGCACCAGGTACTCATTTGAGGCTGAGTCGACCTAGGGGAGGCCCGGGACCGGTTCAGATAATCGTCACTGGTGTTGGCCGTGAGCGGGAATCGAACCCGGGTCGCCAGGTTCATAGCGCAGCGCGCTGACCGCTACACTACCGCTCACGGGCACACACACACCTACAACAACAACAACAACAACCGCCATTCGCCACTAAGTGGCGGTGACGTCACCACGACGCTTGTGCCACACATGAACACACACACGGGCACACGCACGACAACGTGCGTGGAGCGGGAGGCCTTCATAGGTGTTCGCTAACAGCACCTGCCCCAACAGGCTATACAGGGGATCTTTGTCTTTGTGTGCGAGGAGCGGTTAAGCGTGCTGCGCTATGAACCCGGCGAGCCGAGTTCAATTCCCACTCACGGCCAGCGCCAGTAACGAATGTCTGAACCGGTCCTGGGCCTCCCCTAGGTCGCCAACGCCACGTACGTATATATGTTGAACTTCTTTCGCACCATACGTAGTCAACCATGCCAATCATCACCGCCAGCACTACCACCGCCGCAGTCACCGTCAGTCAATCCATCGGTCAGTCGGCCTTACCGCACCTCCGATTAGCACGGTTGTCTACGTACGGTGCAAAAGAAGTTCAACGTACACACACACACAACGTACCAACACCGCCACCACCGTCGCTATCCTGCCAGCGCCGCCGCCGCCGCCGCCGCCGCCGCCGCTCACCAGAAGAGAGCAGCAGCACGGCCTGCATGAGGGCCACCTCGGTGTCGTCCATGTGGAACGCGGCGAGCGAGCGGCCCAGCTCGAAGATGGAGTCGGAGACGAGGCCGAGTCCACCGCTGCGGAGCTGCTCGCTCGTGACGGCCACCTCGCCGCTCAGCGTCAGCGTCTCGCTGCCCGCGTCGTAGCGCACGGCCGCCCGCAGCGACATGATCTCCATGCAGCAGCCCTTGAGCAGCACGATCTGGTCCTCGCACGGCAACTACGGTGGAGGTGGATGGAGAGGGGGCGGGGTGGGGGGGGGGGGTGGGAGGGGGGAAGGTGGCGGAGGACGAGGTGGAGGGTTAGTAGGGGTTAGGGGACGAGGTGGCGGATGACGAGGTGGGGGGTTAGTAGGGGTTAGGGGGCGAGGTGGCGGAAGACGAGGTGGGGGGTTAGTAGGGGTTAGGGGACGAGGTGGCGGAAGATGAGGTGGGGGGTAAGTAGGGGTTAGGGGACGAGGTGGGGGGTTAGTAGGGGTTAGGGGATGAGGTGGCGGATGACGAGGTGGGGGGTTAGTAGGGGTTAGGGGATGAGGTGGCGGATGATGAGGTGGGGGTTAGTAGGGGTTAGGGGACGAGGTGGGGGGTTAGTAGGGGTTAGGGGACGAGGTAGTGGAGGAGATGAGGAGGTGGAGGAGGCGAAGAGGATCAGGGTTAGAGACAAGATCTCCATGCAGCAGCCCTTGAGGATCACGATCTGGTCCTTGAAGGACAGCTAAGGGCGGAGGTGGTGGAGCAGGGTGAGTAGGTGTTAGGGGACCAGGTGGTGGAGCAGGGTGAGTAGGTGTTAGGGGACCAGGTGGTGGAGCAGGGTGAGTAGGTGTTAGGGGACCAGGTGGTGGAGCAGGGTGAGTAGGTGTTAGGGGACCAGGTGGTGGAGCAGGGTGAGTAGGTGTTAGGGGACCAGGTGGTGGAGGACGTGGAGGAGGTGGAGGGGGGTTGGAGTTGTGATCTACACGTCTGTGCGTGTGTGAGCACTCGGGAACGTGTACGTGTCCGTACGTGGGTACTTATGCGTGCGTGTGTGTGTGCCCGAGTGTACACGTGTGCGTGCGTACATGTGTGTGTGTGTGTGCACGCGCGTACATGTGTGTATGTGTGCCCGAGTGTACACGTGTGCGTGTGCGTGCGCGTCTCCACCTCGCAGAACACGGGCAGCTTCTTGGCGAAGTCGACGACGCGGATGATGGCCGGGGTGATGATGCTGATGAAGTGGCAAAACGCCTTCACGTCCACGCGGTCGCCTCCTGCCACCACCTGCCCAATGTCTTCCGGCTGTGGGGCCACGGGGAGGGTGGGGGGGGGGGATGGAAGGGGGGAGGAGGACAGAAAAACGGGGGTTGGGAGGGCAAATGGAGAGGGAGTGCGTGTGAGAGAAGGGACGGAACTTACCTCTCTGTGCATATCACTGCATGTCTGCGTCTCTGCCTGCGTCTCTGCATGTGTCTCTGCCTGCGTCTCTGCGTGTGTCTCCGTCTGCGTCTCTCCGTGTGTCTCTGCCTGCGTCTCTGCCTGCGTCTCCGTCTGCGTCTCCATCTGCGTCTCCGCCTGCGTCTCCGCCTGCGTCTCTGCCTGCGTCTCTGCCTGCGTCTCCGTCTGTGTCTCCGCCTGCGTCTCTGCCTGCGTCTCCGCCTGCGTCTCCGCCTGCGTCTCCGCCTGCATCTCCGCCTGCATCTCTGTCTGCGTCTCCGCCTGCGTCTCTGCCTGCGTCTCTGCCTGCGTCTCTGCGTGTGTCTCTGCCTGCGTCTCTCCGTGCGTCTCCGCCTGCGTCTCCGTCTGCGTCTCCGCCTGCGTCTCCACCTGCGTCTCCGCCTGTGTCTCCGTCTGCGTCTCTGCCTGCGTCTCCGCCTGCGTCTCCGTCTGCGTCTCCGTCTGCGTCTCTGTCTGCGTCTCCGCCTGCGTCTCTGCCTGCGTCTCTGCCTGCGTCTCCGTCTGCGTCTCCGCCTGCGTCTCTGCCTGCGTCTCCGCCTGCGTCTCCGCCTGCGTCTCCGCCTGCATCTCCGCCTGCATCTCTGTCTGCGTCTCCGCCTGCGTCTCTGCCTGCGTCTCTGCCTGCGTCTCTGCGTGTGTCTCTGCCTGCGTCTCTCCGTGCGTCTCCGCCTGCGTCTCCGTCTGCGTCTCCGCCTGCGTCTCCACCTGCGTCTCCGCCTGTGTCTCCGTCTGCGTCTCTGCCTGCGTCTCCGCCTGCGTCTCCGTCTGCGTCTCCGTCTGCGTCTCTGTCTGCGTCTCCGCCTGCGTCTCTGCCTGCATCTCCGTCTGCGTCTCCGCCTGCGTCTCTGCCTGCGTCTCCGCCTGCGTCTCCGCCTGCGTCTCCGCCTGCGTCTCTGCGTGCATCTCTGCCTGCGTCTCCGCCTGCGTCTCCGTCTGCGTCTCCGTCTGCGTCTCTGCCTGCGTCTCCGCCTGCGTCTCCGCCTGCGTCTCTGCCTGCGTCTCCGCTTGCGTCTCCGCCTGCGTCTCTGCCTGCGTCTCCGCCTGCGTCTCCGCCTGCGTCTCTCCGTGCATCTCCGCCTGCGTCTCCGCCTGCGTCTCCGCCTGCGTCTCTGCCTGCGTCTCCGTCTGCGTCTCTCCGTGCATCTCCGCCTGCGTCTCCGCCTGCGTCTCCGTCTGCGTCTCTCCGTGCATCTCCGCCTGCGTCTCCGCCTGCGTCTCTGCCTGCGTCTCCGTCTGCGTCTCTCCGTGCATCTCCGCCTGCGTCTCCGCCTGCATCTCCGTCTCCGCCTGCGTCTCCGCCTGCGTCTCCGCCTGCGTCTCTCCGTGCATCTCCGCCTGCGTCTCCGCCTGCGTCTCCGCCTGCGTCTCCGTCTGCGTCTCCGCCTGCATCTCCGTCTGCGTCTCCGCCTGCGTCTCAGCCTGCGTCTCTCCGTGCATCTCCGCCTGCGTCTCCGCCTGCGTCTCCGCCTGCGTCTCTCCGTGCATCTCCGCCTGCGTCTCTCCGTGCATCTCCGCCTGCGTCTCCGCCTGCGTCTCCGTCTGCGTCTCCGCCTGCGTCTCAGCCTGCGTCTCTCCGTGCATCTCCGCCTGCGTCTCCGCCTGCGTCTCCGTCTGCGTCTCCGCCTGCGTCTCTGTCTGCGTCTCCGCCTGCGTCTCTGCCTGCGTCTCCGCCTGCGTCTCTGTCTGCGTCTCCGCCTGCGTCTCCGCCTGCGTCTCTGCCTGCGTCTCTGCCTGCGTCTCCGCCTGCGTCTCTGCCTGCGTCTCCGCCTGCGTCTCTGCCTGCGTCTCCGCCTGCGTCTCTGCGTGCTTTCGCCGCCCCCTCACCAGGAACCGGCGGTGCTGCCTCCACAGGCTGCCCTCGGCGCTGGTGGCGCGGTGGGCGTCGGTGACGGCCTGCAGCAGCGCCCACTCGTGCCGCGTGGGGCCCGGACGCTCCCACGCGCCGCTCCGCTGCGTCTCTCCTCTCCGCCGGCGTTCGCGGTTCTCCGCGATCAGACGGCGCTTGGCAAGGCGCTTGCCTTCGTCCAGCACGACTAGACGGGGGGCAGCAGCAGGAGGAGGAGGAGGAGAGGCAGACCGGGGATGACGCTTAGCATCAGTGCCCGAGCTGGTGCTCTGGGATGGTGCTCTGGGATGGTGATCTGGGATAGTGATCTGGGATAGTGATCTGGGATGGTTCTCTGGGATAGTGCTCTGGGATGGTGCTCTGGGATGGTGCTCTGGGATGGTGCTCTGGGATAGTGATCTGGGATAGTGATCTGGGATGGTGATCTGGGATAGTTCACTGGGATAGTGCTCTGGGATGGTGCTCTGGGATGGTGACCTGGGATAGTGATCTGGGATAGTGATCTGGGATGGTTCTCTGGGATAGTGATCTGGGATGGTGCTCTGGGATGGTGCTCTGGGATGGTGCTCTGGGATAGTGCTCTGGGATGGTGATCTGGGATAGTGATCTGGGATGGTGATCTGGGATAGTTCACTGGGATAGTGCTCTGGGATGGTGCTCTGTGATGGTGACCTGGGATAGTGATCTGGGATAGTGATCTGGGATGGTTCTCTGGGATAGTGATCTGGGATAGTGATCTGGGATAGTTCACTGGGATAGTGCTCTGGGATGGTGCTCTGGGATGGTGACCTGGGATAGTGATCTGGGATAGTGATCTGGGATGGTTCTCTGGGATAGTGATCTGGGATGGTGCTCTGGGATGGTGCTCTGGGATGGTGCTCTGGGATAGTGCTCTGGGATGGTGATCTGGGATAGTGATCTGGGATGGTGATCTGGGATAGTTCACTGGGATAGTGCTCTGGGATGGTGCTCTGTGATGGTGACCTGGGATAGTGATCTGGGATAGTGATCTGGGATGGTTCTCTGGGATAGTGATCTGGGATGGTGCTCTGGGATGGTGCTCTGGGATGGTGCTCTGGGATAGTGCTCTGGGATGGTGATCTGGGATAGTGATCTGGGATGGTGATCTGGGATAGTTCACTGGGATAGTGCTCTGGGATGGTGCTCTGGGATGGTGACCTGGGATAGTGATTTGGGATGGTGATCTGGGATAGTGATCTGGGATAGTGCTCTGGGATAGTTCACTGGGATAGTGACCTGGGATGGTGATCTGGGATAGTGATCTGGGATAGTTCACTGGGATAGTGATTTGGGATAGTGATCTGGGATGGTGATCTTGGATAGTGCTCTGGGATAGTGATCTGGGATAGTTCTCTGGGATAGTGATCTGGGATAGTTCTCTGGGATGGTGATCTGGGATAGTGATCTGGGATAGTTCTCTGGGATAGTGATCTGGGATAATTCTCTGGGATGGTGATCTGGGATAGTGATCTGGGATAGTTCTCTGGGATAGTGATCTGGGATAGTTCTCTGGGATAGTGATCTGGGATAGTTCTCTGGGATGGTGATTTGGGATAGTGATCTGGGATAGTGACCTGGGATAGTTCTCTAGGATAGTGATCTGGGATAGTGATCTGGGATGGTTCTCTGGGATAGTGATCTGGGATAGTTCTCTGGGATAGTTCTCTGGGATGGTGATCTGGGATGGTGATCTGGGATAGTGATCTGGGATAGTTCTCTGGGATAATTCTCTGGGATGGTGATCTGGGATAGTGATCTGGGATAGTGATCTGGGATAGTGATCTGGGCTTGCGCCACGTGCTGGCGCTGCGTGCCAACGTACGGTCGGTGGCCATGCCCATGGCGAGGCACTTGTTGAAGCGACACTCCTGGCAGTGGTTGCGCGTGCCCTTGTCCACGAGGCAGACGCCCTCCAACTTGCACGCGTACAGCGGGTGCAGCTTCTTCTGGATCGTGCGGCGGAAGAAGCCCTGCTCGCGGACACGGACCAAGGCGCCCCATCGGTTAGCCTCCGCTCCAGCACTCTGGCCGCCAACGCGTTGGGCAACCTGGGGCTAACCCCGGTATCCACCGCCGTGCCACCCCAGGGGTCGACCTTGCCGGGTACACCCCCCTCCTCCTCTTTTGGGAGTGTGGGGATCTCCATACTTCTCTCCCTGTCGTGATCCTTCCTGAGGCTCGGCTGTTCCGGCTATGAATACTCTTCCCCCCCACCCCACCACCAAGGGAGAGGGGAGTAGAGGCGAGTAGCGACGGGCGGCGGCGAGCGCAGCGCGAGAGGCAACCGAAGCCACTGCTGGATGCCCTCGCCCGTGACGCAGCGCCCGCCGAGGAACTGCCCCGCCTCGTCAATCGCCGCCGGCATCGTCGGCGGCGTCGGCCGCGAGCTCGATCCGAATGAAGCCCTCGATCCCCGAGCCAACGCCCGGCCGGCCACGACACCCCCGCAAGGCGCCTGCTCTCTCTCCGCCCTCGGTGGACGTCCGAGAAAGCGCGTTCCGTTTCTCGGCTGCTGCTCCGCGAGCCGTCTCGAAGCGTCGGCCGTCGACTTCCCCTTCTGGGCCGAGCGCCGTTCAATTTGTCTTTAACGTCTAGCAACCTGGCACGTCCTCACGGACGTGGTCGTCCGTCCGTCCCTACAGCCAGCAAAACTTTTGTCTTCCACTGAGATGGTTTACGAATCATCAACCGGCACAACAACAAAAACTTCCATCCGGTGCTGTTGCTGCGCTGGCAGCGGTCCACAAGAACGGTCGGTCGGCAGCTTAAGTCGACTCCACACTCGTCAACAACACCACCACCGTGTGTTGCCTTAAAAGGGAAAAAATATAGAACAGGCGACGTTTCGGGCAATGGCCCTTCTTCATAACACGTGGAGAGGTCACGTGCTTACTGATAGTGATGGGTGATGACGGAGAGTTATGATTGATGTCTGATCGTGACGATGGGTGACGTCCGATCGTGATGATGGGTGATGTCTGACAGTGATGACTGATGACTGAGAGTGATGGATGATGTCTGATCGTGAGGATGGGTGATAACTTGAATTTGGAGCTTAAGTTTGTGTCTCTGCGGTGTCTCTGCCTGTGTTTGTGCCTTGGTGTTAAGCACCTTGCTGCATGCTCCATGCTAATTTGTGTCCCATTGTCTCGCCGAGTATGTGCAGTTTCATGCTAATTTGTGTCCCATTGCATCTCAGCCCCGCCTTCTCTGTCGATTTAAGACCTTGACACAGAGATCACTGTGTGCTTGCCTCTCTCCATGTGTCTCTGTGCTAACTCGTTCTGCTTGGATGTCTATATATGTTTATGCGGTCTGTATATTTTTTAAAAATTTCACACTTAACTTGCAATTTAGCAATCTTTGAAATAGCGTAATCAACCAGACCATGCGTTAATTGTGTTTTGACCGACCCTCTGTGTTGCGTTATATGGTTTCCAAATTTTGCTAAACCTTGTTTGATTTAGTGTGCTCCCCCCGTCTATCTCTCTGTATCCCCTGTTGTATCTGTGTCTGTATATATATCTGCGGTTATGTCTCCTCTCTCTCGTAAATTTAGCTCTTCTGTACCTGATGATGATTGCTTGTGTTGCAATCGAAACGTCATACGCTATTATGTAATTTTATTATTTCTTATTTCTACGTGACTTTACCGAAAAAAACAAAGAAGAAGAATGATGTGTGATGTTTGATCGTGATGATGGGTGATGTTTAATTGTGATAATGGGTGATGTTTGATCGTGACGATGGGTGATGTTTAATCGTGATGATGGATGATGTCTGATCGTGATGATGGGTGATATTTGATCGTGATGATGGGTGATGTTTGATCGTGATGATGGGTGATGTTTGATCGTGATGATGGGTGATGTTTGATCGTGATAATGGGTGATGTTTGATCGTGATGATGAGTGATGTTTGATCGTGATGATGGGTGATGTCTGATCGTGATGATGGGTGATGTTTGATCGTGATGATGGGTGATGTTTGATGTTTGATCGTGATGATGGATGATGTCTGATCGTGATGATGGGTGATGTTTGATCGTGATGATGGGTGATGTTTGATCGTGATGATGGGTGATGTTTGATCGTGATGATGGGTGATGACTGATAGTGATGATGGGTGATGACTGACAGTGGTGACTGATAGTGATGACTGACAGTGATGACTGATAGTGATGACTGACAGTGATGACTGATAGTGATGACTGACAGTGATGACTGATAGTGATGACTGACAGTGATGACTGACAGTGATGACTGACAGCAGCAGAGGGCAGCAGCAGAAAGGGCAGCAGCAGAAAGGGCAGCAGCAGAAAGGGCAGCAGCAGAGGGCAGCAGCAGAAAGGGCAGCAGCAGAAAGGGCAGCCTCACTTTGCATCCCTCGCAGGTGATGCATCGGTAGTGGTAGCCCGTGGCCTTGTCTCCGCACACCACACATACCTCGTCCTTCTCCAGGTAGCTGGGGATGTAGACTGCAACACAAAGACGACGTCCACAGCAGAACACACGAAGAGACTTTTTTTTAAAAAAAAATTCGGGTTTTAAACAAGAAGAACAACAACAATACACTAAAAT
This sequence comes from Petromyzon marinus, assembly GCF_048934315.1. Lineage (NCBI taxonomy): Eukaryota > Metazoa > Chordata > Hyperoartia > Petromyzontiformes > Petromyzontidae > Petromyzon > Petromyzon marinus. Next base: position 3,100,491 of record NC_133722.1, read on the forward strand.
GTATCGGGAGCCGCGATGCACTGTGGGTCAATGCGAGGCTGGTGATGGGGCGGCGGGGGGGGGGGTCCGTAAATAAATAAACAACACGATCGCGAAGGAAGTCCTTAAAGAGCTGACCCCCCCCTCCCCCACCTCTGCTGTAGCCACCTTACTAAGGCACCGAGTGTGTAAACATACATCGGCACCGGGGAGACAAAGGCGGCCCGGCGTGGTGTTGGCCGACCCGGCCACCGTTCGCGTGGCGTGCCCGCCTTCACGGGCTAGCTGCTCCCACTGCTGCTTGCTGGCTACCATTCAGGAGCTTCACACTGTGCACTGTTCACCGTACCATTGTCTCGAGGAATCACACTGGGGGGTGGGTGACGGCGTCTTTGCAAGTGCGGCGCCTGAACTCTGGAACTCCTTGAACCTTCGAGGTCAGGGGACTTGACGAGACACTTTACAAATCTGCAAATCTCGACGACAAAAAAAAACAAACTCATCCGTTTAAAGCGTCTTACGCTCTCTCTGAGTTCTCTTCAAAGCGTCGTTCTCGCTTCTACTTGACACTGGTTGTTCTGAAGCCCTGTTCCGCCTCGCCGTGGCGGAGCGCCCCAAGAACGATTGTTTAAAGTTTTACACTTAAAACTTTCGTGACTGCAGGAATTCATATTCGTGGTTCTTTCGGTGAAGTCACGGAGATAGAAAATACAACTTAAATTAAATAAAAACAAAATATTAAAAGCAAAAAACACCCCCACGACGTTTCGATCGCAACACGAGCGGCCTTCAGCAGGTGGAGACCGCTTGTGTTGCAATCGAAACGACGTGGGCCTTTTGTTTTTATTTTTTAATTTACTTTTCAATTCTAATTATATTTTCTACCTACGTACCTTTACCGAAAGAACCAAGAATATGATTGCTTAAAAGGGCGATTTTTTTGTTACATTTAAATAAATTATTATTATCATTGTTATTATTAACAGCACTTGACCCCCCAACAGGTCAGCTCCGCATGGCTGGTTGGTGCTCAGCACTGCGGCCCCACCACCGTTGTGGCAGCTGCTCGGCGTCTTCGCCTCGAGCTTTTAAAGACGTAAAGAGGCGTCGTCCCTAATCGCTCTGGCCAATCTGTGTATATGCTCAGCAAAAAAAAAACAACGTTTAAAACCGGTTTTTTTTTTAAAACGTTTCTTCATTCTACGGTTACGCAGTTTTGTGCGCGTGCCAACGTTGTCCACTCACGTGTGCGTGCGTGAGTGACGGTACGTTGCGTGTGTAGCGTTAGGCGCTACACCTAGCTACGATCCCGGCGGCACAAGTTCGATCCCCGCTCACAGCCGACGCCGGTGACGATTATCTCTGAACCGGTCCCGGGCCTCCCCGAGGTCGACTCAGCCACTGGGGAGACAAAGGCGGCGGGCGCGCGATGCTGGCCACCCACCCACCCCATCGTGTGCCGTGCCGGCCTTCATCACAGGTGCTGCTACTCAGCACTTGCCCCAGAACGTCTGCGAATACCAAACAGGGGGTATTTGTGTGAGCACATGCGTGTGTATCAGTGCGAGTGTTTGTGCGCATACACCGCTGTAACTGGTCTACCGCTTCGAGAGAACATACTGTCCTCTCTTGTTCGGGTTATTGAGGGGAGAACCGGGGAGTAGGCGGGGGGGCTGCACTCATCCAGTTATCTCGGGGTTTATGGCAACGGGCAGGTAGAAGGGAACGATGATGATGGTGGTGGTGGTGTTGATGATCGGAAACAGGTGGATTGCTTCACTATTCCGGCAAATCGCCCGATGACGCTGGTTGATGTAATTACCAGCGAAACGTCGTACTACTCAAATCGTAAATGTTGTGGATTTACTCTCCAACACACCGGTGGGCTGAAGTAGTCACTAATTGGCGCTTTGTTTACGTGACAAACCTTCCTGGCTGTGTCAGGTGGTGGAGGGTTACGACACATTTATACTTACGCGATCTAACCCAAAAACCTTTATTATGAATAATATTGGTCGCGAAAGCCTACGTGTTAGACTGAAGGTGGTGGTGTTGATGATGGTAGTGGTGATGTTGGTGGTGTTTATAATAGCGATGTTGGTGGAGTTGGTGATGGTGGTGTTGATGGTGGTTAGTCCAGCAAAAACAACCCCCGACCTCCTCGTGGTGCCGGGCGGCAACGCTGTGGTGGGCAGTGCCGTGGGGGGGAGGGCCAATTTAAATTGGCCTTTCCCCTCATGGTGTTTGTAACCACCCCAGCGGCCAAATGGGGGCTCTGGACGGGTGCGAGGGGCTGGTAACCCCTCCACCTTTAATTAATTACCACTAAACCATGACGGAAATGTTTAATTAATAAGCTTGTGCCGGAGGCCCCGGGAGGACAGGCGTTTATGACGTCTCCTGGCCAAACCCCATTTGGCGGAGCCAGGAGACTGAATCCTTACCCTCGGGGCTCCTCTAGAAACAACAAAAAAACCACTACGTGTGGCCACGTGGAATGTTCGAACACTCACTGCGGAGGAGAGCCTGCCACTCCTCTGTCGGGTGTTGGACCGGTACCGCCTGGATCTCTGAGGTATTCAGGAGGTCCGGTGGACCGGCTCTGGCTCCTGCCACCATGAGGGGTGGACAGTCCTCTTCTCGGGGCAGGAGACTGCCAAACAACAGGGAATAGCTCTTCTTCTTAACAAAATAATGAAGGGGGCATGGGAGCGTGGTGGTGAGATGTGGGAAGCTGTGCGCACCAGGCTACTTTGGGCTCGCCTTCCCATCAACCAGAAGCGAGGAGTGGTGGTCGTGGTTACTTATGCCCCACCAAAGACGAACATCCATGGAGGGATGCAGGCAAGGCCGATGAGTCAGATGCCTTCTATGACCTCCTGTCACAGGTGCTAGCTAAAGTGGCCCCTCGAGATAGAGTTATCTTGTTGGGTGACTTCAATGCCCGAGTTGGTCATGATGCTGGCACCTGGTGTGGAGTGATTGGAAGGCATGGGCCAGATCAGCTCAATGACAACGGCAGGAGGCTGCTAGATTTTTGTCCAGCCCATGGGCTTGTAATTACCAACACGCTGTTGCAGCATCGGCACATCCAAACAACATCATGGATGCATGCCGGGTCCAAGCAAGAACATCTGCTAGACTACATAGTGACGGAACAGCAGATGTGGGCCCATGTCCTTGACACCAGGACATACCGTGGAACTGATATGCCCACTGACCATCGACTTGTCATCTGTAAAATGCGCCTGCCATTCTTCCACTCCGGTGGTGGGTGTACACCCAGGACCCCATTCAAACCCTTAGTGGCATGGTCTCAGCTAGCTGATGAAAGTTGCAAGCGAGAATTGAACCATCGTTTGTGGCTCGGGTTGGCATCATCCTTCACTCCTCCTGATGTCGAGGGGAAATGGGCGAGGTTTAGGACTGGGGCTCATGCAGCTGCAATGGCTGCTTTGGGGACACGGTCCAGACCTCCCCAGAGACCCTGGCTGACAGAGGAGGTGTTCAAGCTGGCTGAGACAAAGCGACAGAACCACTCTCATCGGCTACAGCATCCCACGTCGGAGAATGAGGAGACTTACCGCAGCCTTCGCTCGGAGGTTCGGAGAGCTGTGAGGTGCTGCAAGGATGGGTGGTGGTCGCGGGTTGCTGAGGAGATGGAGTCTGCCTCAATAGCCCGCGATCACAAACGCCTGTATAAATCCATCAAAAAAGTAACCTGCAGCGCCACGCCTATTACCATCATTACGGGGAAGAACGGTGATCTAATCTCCGACCCCCAGGAACAGGTTTGCAGATTTGTTGATCATTTCTGGGAGGTCCTGGGGGAGAGGAAATCCCTCAGCCTGGAAAACATCGTGGGACAAAGTGGGGGTAACCCTGCCGAGGCTGCGATGCCTCAAATATTGGAAGAAGTCACCCCCTGAGAGTGGCTGGCTGAGGTGCCATCTGTTGAAGTACTGAAGGGGATCCAGAGTCTGAGACCAGGAAAGGCACCGGGCAGAGATTATCTCCCAGGAGAAATGCTGAGGGAGGGTGGCGTTTGTGCACAGGCTGCCCTACATGACATCATAACAGTCTAGACCACTGGACGGGTTCCGTAGGATTGGAAGGATGCCCTGGTGGTCCCCCTCTATAAGAAGAAGGACCGCACAGACTGTAACAACTACAGGGGCATCTCACTCCTCAGTGTGCCGGGAAAGGTCCTGGCAAGGATCATTCAACATCGCCTTGCTAGGCACACTGAGGAGAGGCTTGCGGAGCCCCAATGTGGTTTCAGGAAAGGGCGGTACTGCACAGATGACTTATTTTCTGTCCATCTGCTACAGCAGAGGTGTGGGGAATTCCCACAAGACCTACATCTCTGCTTTGTTGACCTGTTCAAGGCCTATGATACCATCAGTAGGCCTGGGCTCTGGGTTGTTCTTCATGTTTTTGGAGTCCCTGACCCTCTGCTCACGATCATTAAGGACCTTCATAATGATGAGCGGGCTCGGGTAAAACTACGTGGCCGGGAGTCGGAGCCATTCCCTGTTCACCTTGGGGTGCGACAGGGATGTCCTCTGGCTCCCACATTATTTTACATCTATTTCGATCACGTAGTTCATGAAGCCTTCAATAACTTTACCGGAGGAATTTCCATCTGGCACAGATACAATGGGAGGCTGATCGATGCCCGGGTGCGGTCAAGGGATGATGGCTCCCTATTGCTCAACCATGCTATGTATGCCGATGATCTGGTAATTGCTGCTCACTCAGAGGAGGAATTGGAGGCGCTGCTGCTGAACCTGGAGCTTACCACAAAGAGGTGGGGCCTTACCATCAGCTCCACCAAAACTAAGCACCTGCCTGGGTATTTCGTACCAACGAACACTCCACCCCCACAACTCCCAATTGGTGATAGGGAGTTGTGGAGAGAGTGGAGAGTTTCCCATACCTGGTCAGTGTGCTCATGACCGGTTCTGGTTTAACAGCAGAGCTCTCACTCCGAATCGGTCGAGTGGCATTATCTTTTCATCGGTTGCGTAACGCTGTGTGGAAGCTACCTGGTCTGTCGCTCAGCACGAAGCTTCAGGTCTTCTCGGCCACGGTCACTCTCTCCCTCCCTTCTCTACGCTTGCAAAACGTGGACGCCCCTAATGGAACATCTTTGCCGGTTATAAACATTTAGGCTGGCCTGCCTACAACCCATCTTGGGTTTAACCAGATTGGATTGTGTGAGGAGCTCACAAATCCTTGAAAGATCTGGACAAAGTCCCATTGGTGAGCTCCTCCGGCAGGCAAGGCTGCGTTTGGCTGGGCCATGTAGCCTGCATGCCCAGCCACCGCATGCCTAAACAGTTTTTGTTCGGCCGGATCGAGGGGGCTAAACGGGTGCGGCACGGGCTAGAGAAGAGATGGAGTGATGTGGTACAGGAAGATGTGGAGCTGAGTGGACTTGCCGATGACTGGTACCAGCGGTGTCAAGATCGGCCTCTGTGGAGGAGGCTTGTGAAGGATGCTACTGGGCAGTTGGAGGTAGTCGCCCTCTAACACCAACGGAGGGTAGAGGAGCGATGCTCACAACAATGAGCGGAGCGCCGGGTGGCTAAAGCACAGCAAGTTGGCATAGTAGGGGGCACAGGTGGTGCATCAGCCAATCTCAGTCAGTTGACCCGTGGCACTTGGGTCTGCCCCATGACCTCCTGCCAGCGGGCGTTCGACACTTCACATGGCTCCATACTCTTTGGTTCTATTCGGTAAAGTCACGTAGGTAAAAAATAAAACAACAAAAATCACGACGTTTCGGCCACAACACAAGCGGCCTTCATCAGGTGAAGGGATCAGGCTGCCTCGAGGACAGCGTTGGAGTGAACTTCACATGGCCTCAAGGTGCACATAGCCTGGCACAAGCGTCGTGGTGACGTCAGCGCCACTTAGTGGCGAATGGCGGTTGTTGTTGATGATGGTGGTGAAGATAATGGTGAACGTATCACCATTGTATATTGAACCATCATCACTCTGATCATCATCACTAACCTACCTCCAATCAACCACGAGAAGGGCCGATCGAGTCGAGGGGTTGTACCGCCTCTCGGCGTTGCCGTGCGTACCTCTCTGAGCCGTAATACAGGTGGTTGTTTTTGGGTTAGATCGCGTAAATATAAATGTGTAGTTAAACCCGCCACCACCTGACAACCAATCAGTAAGGTTTGTCACGTCAACAGAACATTGCAATTCGTTACTAGTACAGCACACCGTTGTGTTGCAGAGCAAATCCACAACAATAATTTACAATGAGTACTCAGATTTTTTGGGTTAGATCGCGTAAATATAAATGTACTGTTAAACCCGACACCACCCGACATAGCCAATTAATAAGGTTTGTCACGTAAACAGAACATGCCATCGCCAGCCATCATCAATCTGCTGTTGGATGAAGGCCTCCCCTCCTTCCCCCCAGCGGGCCGTCCCATCTCACGATGCCGCGATCTGCCGAAACACCAACTCGGCACCTGCACTGCGTCACGGAGCCGACTTCACGACTTCGCTCCGTCTCCTCCTATCTGGACGCCGCCCCCCCCCCCCCACCCCCCTCCTCCCTTCTCGAACACCGCGTTCCATCCCTTGCACTGCCGTTCCGTTATTAGCCTCGCCCCATCCGGGCCATCGTCGTCGTCCCCCTCTGCCCAAAAGCCCCACCGCTCGCGTCTCGTAACAGTTTTGGGCGATGTCACGAACCCGCGTGTGTTCTCTGATCCGTGTCTCTCTCTCTGTGTCGCTCAGAGGAGAGACTCATCCAGGACCCAAACTCGCACGGAGGCCTACACAGATCCATAGGCTCGGACAGAAATCCAGACTGTGTAGAGACAAAAAGTTTCACACAGACTCATACACTCGCACATAGACCCATAGACTCACACAGAGACCCATAGACTCACACAGACATGATTAAACCGGGTTTTCAGGTGTAGCGAGTTGATGGTCTCACCACGGTCACCGATGACCTCACAAAAGGAAAACCCGTCACTTTAATTCGGGTTTTTAATTAATTTAATTAAAACACCCCTAAGGTGACATGACATCGGGATGTCAGAAGTAGCTCTGCGATGTCCGCTTCTGCGGGCTGTTCTCTAAATAATTCCGAAATTTCCGAGTGGACTTTGTGTTGTTTCATGCCGATGCAAAGCCAATGGCCGCGATTGCCCTACTATTGTGTAAAGAAATCCTTGCATTTAAATCAATCAGTACTGAAATCAATCATTCAATCGCCATCTTTAGTCAACCATTACTCAAAGCATTACATATATATAGAGAGCACCGTTCAAATCATCACTATCACTCCACAGGCAATTGTCGTTAGAGATCAGGGTTGGTATCGGGGAACACGCCAACGAGATGTATCCTACGTGTAGTGGGTAGAATGGAGAGCGAGACTTAATAGAGGCAACACGTTTATTATAACAATCATGACCTTATCACGAAGGGGTAACGGCCCCTTCCACCCGATACTCCACAGAGGTACAGTATATCCTCCGGGCTAACGCGCCCTAACACTGGGGAGGTTAACTTCAACACGACCCCGGCTGGGGTCCGGGTCCCGTCTTCGGGCTCCTCTTCAGGGTGACGGCTTCAGGTCTTCAGGTGGCAGCTTCGGGTCTTCAAGTATACAACAGTAGCCGGACCCGTTCAGGGGTCCGGCTTTTTTGTCAGTCCCGGCTCTCTCCGCCCCTAGCCATGCCCTCCTTCTCGAACCTTCGAGAAGGACCTGGGCTGTGGACACGTCATCCCCCCGGCCCCCTCTTGGGGGTCCTGGGGTCCATACCTCCGGCCACGAGCCCCCCTGGGTTCAACCTGAGTGCCACGGCCCAGCTCGATCTGGGCACTCTTCCGCCCGCTGTCGTCCTGGGGCTTGCACTACATCCGGGGAGCAGTGCCATCACCCAGTAATGCCACTACATCACTCCCCCCCTCGTAGCACCCAGCCGTCCCGGCTGCCAACTCCCACTCAAAGCGAATGAAGCAGGTAACATAACAACAACCAAGCACGTGTGCCTCAACAAACAGCAACCACACAGCATCCCACTAATAAATACCCTAACCCACATCTACAATAATCACACTATATACAAATGTACACCCGTGCAAAGATAAAAAACAACCAGAGTAGGGCAAACCGCACGTGAGGACGCACGCGGCACCCACGTCGCATATCACTGCCCGTTGGTACAATAAAGGAAAAGAGGAACCAACGAATGAGATGGCCTGTTGAAAGTGGAAGTGAATCGATAGCGTGGCGTACACATGTGTGTGTGGGGGGGGGTCATGAAAACCGGAAGGTCTTAGACCGAGTCCTTGATGCTGGATCCCCTGAGGTGTCAGGGGGATTTATTAATGGTCCAGCAGAGGTTGGCCCCGTACGAGGGACATCTGGCTGGGCGGGTGAACACACGACATCTGGTGTCGGAGGAGCAGCCGGCGGGGACGATTGTGGAGGCATCACTCGTGCGGCATCTGGGGATGCAATCACAGAACTCCGCTGAGGATTAGTCTCAGCGGGCACACAACCTGGCTTTGTCGGACACATCACACACACGGCCCCTGCGTTGTGGAGATGGAGTAAAAACGCGCGGCGCAATGAAGAGTTTGAGGCGCGACGGGTGAACAAACCAGCACCTCCGGCCCCACCAAACCTTAACGCACTGCGGGCGGACGACCCGAACGACGTCGACAGGACCCCTCCAGGGTCTCAGCATTTTGGGCGACATGGCCAATGGTACCTGGGGGCAGTGCAGCCAGGCCCTGTCACCTGCAGTCCACACGTGTCCGGATGCACGGAGGTCCCACAGCCATTCATTGGCCAATTGGCGCGAATTAGAATTTTCCCTTGCCGCCTCCCACACTTCCGTCAGCTTTTGAATATTGAAGCGCATGCGGTCCGAGATCTTAGATTTGGATTTGTTCGATGTGACCCGCAGCTGCACTTCAGCGGGGGGGGGGGGGGGGGGGGGGGGGGGGTCGACGTCTCTGCCATACATTAAAAAGAATGGCGAATAGCCGGTTGCCCCGTGAGGGGCCATCCGATATGCGGCCAGAACACTGGGAATTTGCAAATCCCCATCAAGTTGCGACTCGCTGACCTGATGGCACAGCATGGAGGTTAGCGTCTTGTGCAGACGCTCCACCATACCGTCCATCTGGGGGTGGTATGGAGATGTACGGATTTTCTTCGTACCCAACAGGTCGAATACTTCCCGCAGTAAAGTGGAAGAAAAGTTTTTCCATTGGTCGGTCAATAGACGCTCAGGAGCACCCTTGTCTAAGACGTAGCCATGGAGAAAGGCATCAGTGATGGCCGTCGCCGACTGGTTGGGGAGCGGCCAGGCCGTAGGCCAGCGTGAGAAATATTCCACCCCAACCAGCAAGTTCTTATTACCCCGGGCAGTGGCGGGAAAGGGACCAAGGATGTCCAGAGAGACAAGCTCATTAATGCGGGACACCTGGATCAATTGCAAGGGCGGACAGGATGGCTTGGCTGGCGGTTTCCATTGCGCACACTGCACGCAGCCCTGCAACAAATCAGCCACATCCTTTGCCATGCCCGGCCAAAAGAAGTCAAGCTGGAGCGTGGCAAGGTCTTGTGTACCCCTAAGTGCAAAAACCGCTCATGGACAGCCAATACAGCCTTACCCCGCAGGGCGGTGGGCACAACCATCTGGTATCAACGTGCGCTGCCATCCCATTTCATCAAGAGGCCATCGCGCAAGATAACAGACGCAAATCCCCCACGTCCCTTATCCCCATTGGGCCGCATAGCACGGCAGCGCAACGTTAGAAGGGAAACGTCCTGCACTTGGAGTCGCCCCCAATCAGCAAGGTCGAAGCCGAGAACGGCATCCCGTGCGACAGACTCGTCAGCCACCTTGGAGGAACCCACCCCTGAGGAAGCTATTTCAGCTGATGACGCGAGGGGTGGGGGCGAGCTGTCAACTGGCTGCTTACAGCACCCCGAGCCCAAGAAGCACGCGCACCCGTCGCTTGGTGGTAACTGCGACAAAGCGTCGGGGTTTGAGTGCTGGGTACCCTTCCAGTAGGTGACGGTGAACGAATAGTCCTGTAAGACTTAGAGCCAGCGAGAGAGTTGACCGGATGGCTGGTCAACCCGCAACACGTATTGCAGCGCCGCGTGATAAGACCATACCGTAAACCGTCTGCTATATAGATATGGCCGATATTGCTGCACAAAAAAAACGATGGCTAGAAGCTCCCGGCGCATAACGCAGTAGCGTTGCTCTACCGGGGACAGCACTCTGCTGCCATATGTAACGAGGCATTCTACGACCTGTGACGAAACCCCACCAATGCCGGTGTTGCTGGCATCTGTGTCGAGGATAAATGGCGTGGCAAAGTTGGGGTAGCGTAGGGGAGGGGCATTAACCAATGCCCCACGAAGCACGACAAACGCAGCCTCCTCCTCCCCACAATGAAATTTTTGGCCCTTGGCTGTCAGCGCATGGAGGGGCTTAGCGATGGAAGCAAACCCCGCCATAAACTGACGATAATAAGATGCAAATCCGATAAAGCTCCGCACCTCCCCCACCAACGTGGGGGTCGGCCACGTCCAGACGCAAGCCATCTTCTATGGGTCAGTGGCAATGGCTGACAACGTGCCCGAGGTACTGCAAGGATTCCCGCAAGAGGTGACATTTTTGGGGCTTGAATTTGAGATTGGCTGCTCGCATTTTAACAAAGACAGCCCTCAAGCGATCTAGGTGTTCCTCAAACGTACGGCTAAAGATGATGACATCGTCATAATATATCAGACACGAGTTCCACTGAAGCCCAGCGAGGACCAGTTCCATCAGACGCTGGAATGTTGCTGGAGCAGAGTGGAGACCCATTGGGAGCCGGTTGAATCAAAAAAGGCCCTGTGGCGTTCGGAAGGCCATTTTGGGCTTGGAGGCCTCGTCCAGAGGCAATTGCCAAAAGCCGGACAGAAGGTCCAGTGTGGAAAAAGAACATGCACCAACCAGGGCATCCACGGATTCGTCCATCCGAGGAAGGGGATAAACGTCCACTACCGAAATTTTATTCAGTTTGCGAAAATCCACACAAAATCGCAAGCTGCCATCATGTTTTTTTAACAAGGACAATCGGGGGCCCCCACGGACTGGTGGATGGTGAAATGATGTCCGCAGCCAGCATGTCATTAACAGCCAATCGGACATGCTGCTTTTCCGCTGGACTCAACCGATAGGGGTTCTGCCGGATGGGAGCGGCGTCACCCGTGTCAATATGATGGCTTAAAAGGTTAGTGCGGCCAATATCAAATTTACTCTTGCTAAAAACGTCAGTAAATTCCCACAAGAGCGCCCGCAATTTTTCCCTCTCGGATTCTGACAGGTTGCCAGCCTCTGAGCAAAATGAATTCAACCACCGTTCATCCAGATCCGCGTGCGGCTGCGGCCGAGGCACGGCCCCAACATGCCCCACAACCGATCCTTGGAGTGCCGGTGTCGCGTGAGAGAGCACGGTACCCTGTGGTATGACGGAAGTCCGCAACCCGGCATTCAAGACCTGGATGAAGAGCTCCCTGTCGTTGGACACTATGGTTTGTGCCCCGACCAGCTCCAACCGTGTTCGACGGACCCAAGAGGATTCCCCCGCCATCGCCACCGAATTGAGTGGTTTGCGCAAGCTAAGGGGAACAAGCATTTGCGCTCCAGGGGGAATGCGCACTGCCCGGGATGTAAGCGCCTGCACAGTGGCGTAGGCCGTACGCAACCGAGTGAGGGAGGGCTGGAATGCCAACCGACGGCCGGATGAAAATTCAATGCATGCCTGGTCGATCAAAATTTTGATAGGCATCTTACCCAAGAAATCGGTCCCCAGTAAACACAGAATGGCAAGAGATGAGGCAACCAGAATCGGGCCCGTTAATTTAATATCACCAATACAAATTTGGGCAGTAATTTGGCCAACGATGCCCAATGAACCCCCGTTAGCGGCGAAGCATGGCACCTCAAAGGGGTGTAAGGAGCGGCATTTCTCGGGTAAAATGTTATAAATGAGTTCCGAAATGATGGTCGCCGATGTTCCCGTATCGACCAGCATCCGGAAAGCGACCCCCTTGATAGAACCGATAATGACCGAGGATCCCGCGGTCACTGCAACAACCCTATGAGCCAGCTCCTACCACTGACCCGGTCGGAGCGGCCAGGCGGAATGAGCGCATTCCGGCCCCCCTACACCCGACGCATGACGAACGCGCGAGCCGGCGCAACGAGATGCATGAGGTGAAGGCAGGGGCCGTGTGTGTATGGTGCCGCGACTCGCCTCAGGTTGCCGCGGAGACGAGGGTGAGCGAGGGGACGACGGCTGAGATCCGGAGAAACGACGTCAAGGCGCCCAGCAGCACGATGACACGTGCCCCCGCAGTCCGCAGTTGTAGCAGGTGACGAGGGCCCGGTCCGGTCGTGGTGACGTCCGTCCCCGTTGCCGGGAGCCATCCCAACGCGGCCGGTCGTCCACTCGCCATCCCCTGTCCCGGGTTGACGCGAAGGCCTGGGTGGGTTCCGCCTCCTCTGGCGGACTGCGCGCCTCATCCGGTGCAGCACAGGCCACCAGGCCCACTTCCCCCTATAGGAGCAAGTGCGCCTGGATGCACTTGGCGGCCCGGAGGGAGCACAGGTCTTTGTCGTCAACGGCGTGTATGACCACCTGCAGGTCCTGCGCCAACGCCAGCATCTTCTCCAGGACCAGAGCATCAATGCCCTCGTGGTCCATGCGGGGGAAGGCGGCCTTCGCCAAGGCCAACAATGCGCTGCGGAAGGCGAGGGGTGTCTCAGACTCACCCCTCCTCCGTGCAGCAAAGTGATGGCGCGTGTCCAATGGTGGTCCATAAATCGCCGCCATATGTTACAGCGCTTGCTGCAACGTAGAGCGATCTGCCCGCAGGATGGTGATGAGGGCAGCCAGGGCGTCGTCATCCGGGGCGGCCAGGAGCACTCGCATCGCCTCCGCCTCCGACCACCCTGCCATCTTGCAGTTGGAGAGGAACCGTCCTTGGAAGGCCGCCCAGTCGCCTGCCACTATGGAGAATTCTTTGAGGATGGGCAGGCATTGTTGGAGAGACGGAACGCGCCCCGCTGACAGCTGGTTTACTTCATTCTTGGTGGGAACTGCGCCGCAGTCTGAAGGTAAGATGGCGGCCCCTTCCGCCGGTCGCGCCAAATTTGACGCGGCGATTCCTTATTGCCGGGAATCGTGGGCGGAAGCCCCGGAGATCTCTGGGTGATCGAGGCTTCCGGTGGAAGCTCCCCCACTTTCGGCGAGAAATTCTAAATCTTGGGCGGGAACTGTTGAAGCGGCGGCGGGAACTGCAGCCCTGCGCCGCTCCACTCCTCCGTCCTCCACCGCCAGCTCCCCGCGATGTATTTCATTGAGGATGGATGCCGCCGCGTGCAGGAGTTTGGCGAGGCGGGAGTGTGCCACCCGAAGCGCCATCCCCGACGGTGGTGAGCCACCGGGTGGCCAGGCAGTGTGCAGCTCGGCCGGCAGTGCTTCTGCTCCCCCCTCCAGGGCTGCCAACCCTGGGGCTGTTGAGTCGTCCTCCTCTTCCTCTGGAGCCCTGGTACATGTTTTTCTTCACGTCTCCATAATAGCAGTTTAGCTAACTATTGGGCCACTTCTGACACCAGTTGTAGTGGGTAGAATGGAGAGCGAGACTTAAATAGAGGCAACACGTCTATTATAACAATCATGACCTTAACACGAAGGGGTAACGGCCCCTTCCACCCGATACTCCACGGAGGTATAGCCTCCGGGCTAACGCGCCCTAACACTGGGGAGGTTAACTTCGACCTGACCCCGGCTGGGGTCCGGGTCCCGTCTTTGGGCTCCTCTTCAGGGTGACGGCTTCAGGTCTTCAGGTGGCGGCTTCGGGTCTTCAAGTATACAACAGTAGCCGGACCCGTTCAGGGGTCTGGCTTATATAGTCAGTCCCAGCTCTCCCTGCCCCTAGCCATGCCCTCCTTCTCGAACTGTCGAATAGGACCTGGGCTGTGGACACGTCATCCCCCCAGCCCCCTCTTGGGGGTCCTGGGGTCCATACCTCCGGTCACGAGCCCCCCTGGGTTCAAACTGAGTGCCACGGCCCAGCTCGATGCGGGCACTCTTCCTGTCGTCCTGGAGCTGGTACTACATCCGGGGAGCAGTGGCGTCACCCAGTAATGACACTACATACGTGTTAAAGTTAGATGTATCCTACGTGTTAAACTGAGATGTATCCTACGTGTTAATCTGAGATGTATCCTACGTGTTAATCTGAGATGTATCCTACGTGTTAATCTGAGATGTATCCTACGTGTTAATCTGAGATGTATCCTACGTGTTGATCTGAGATGTATCCTACGAGTTAATCTGAGATGTATCCTACGTGTTAATCTGAGATGTATCCTACGTGTTAAACTGAGATGTATCCTACGTGTTAATCTGAGATGTATCCTACGATTTAATCTGAGATGTATCCTACGAGTTAATCTGAGATGTATCCTACGTGTTAATCTGAGATGTATCCTACGTGTTAAACTGAGATGTATCCTACGTGTTAATCTGAGATGTATCCTACGTGTTAATCTGAGATGTATACTACGTGTTAATCTGAGATGTATCCTACGTGTTAAACTGAGATGTATCCTACGTGTTAATCTGAGATGTATCCTACGTGTTAATCTGAGATGTATCCTACGTGTTAATCTGAGATGTATCCTACGTGTTAATCTGAGATGTATCCTACGTGTTAATCTGAGATGTATCCTACGTGTTAATCTGAGATGTATCCTACGTGTTAATCTGAGATGTATCCTACGTGTTCAACTGAGACATATCCTACGTGTTAATCTCAGATGTATACTACGTGTTAAACTGCGATGTATCCTACGTGTTAATCTGAGATGTATCCTACGTGTTAATCTGAGATGTATACTACGTGTTAAACTGCGATGTATCCTACGTGTTAATCTGAGATGTATCCTACGTGTTAATCTGAGATGTATACTACGTGTTAAACTGCGATGTATCCTACGTGTTAATCTGAGATGTATCCTACGTGTTAATCTGAGATATATCCTACGTGTTAATCTGAGATGTATACTACGTGTTAATCTGAGATGTATCCTACGTGTTAAACTGAGATGTATCCTACGTGTTGATCTGAGATGTATCCTACGTGTTAATCTGAGATGTATCCTACGTGTTAATCTGAGATGTATCCTACGTGTTAATCTGAGATGTATCCTAAGTGTTCAACTGAGATGTATCCTACGTGTTCAACTGAGATGTATCCTACGTGTTCAACTGAGATGTATCCTACGTGATAATCTGAGATGTATCCTACGTGTTAATCTGAGATGTATCCTACGTGTTAATCTGAGATGTATCCTACGTGTTAATCTGAGATGTATCCTACGTGTTAATCTGAGATGTATCTTACGTGTTAATCTGAGATGTATCCTACGTGTTAATCTGAGATGTATCCTACGTGTTCAACTGAGATGTATCCTACGTGTTAATCTGAGATGTATCCTACGTGTTAATCTGAGATGTATCCCATCTCACGGGATTCATCCACGTGAAAGATTAATCCACGGGTTTGCAGCGGCGACTTGAGTCTAGGTTAACTATGTCAGTCTCCATTTATCCTGGAAAAAATCCGATGAGCTCTGAAGCTCTTCTTTCCCACAGACGTCGCGGCAAAACACCACCACCATCGTTACAATCAATAGTTCCGTCATAAATCTACAATCACCATCGATCAAAATCATCAGCAAGACGTAGACTGTTGGGGTGAAGGCGGCACGGCACACGAGGGGGTGGGTGACCAACGCCACGCCGGGCCGCCTTTGTCTCCCCCAGTGGCGATGTTTTACGCATCGCATCGGGTACTCATTCGAGGCTGAGGCGACCTAGGGGAGGCCCAGGAACGGTTCAGATAATTGTCACCGGTGTTTTTGGTCGTGAGTGGGAAACGAACTCGGACCGCGCGGTTTGTAGCTCAGCAGAGCGAACCACGACTCCACCACTCCTCTTACCACCTCACACATAGTCACGATCCATCCTACACAGTCACTACACACGTCACATGCACACATCTACACACACAGTCACTACCCCCCTCACACACACAGAGTCACTAACCCCCTCACACACATAGTCACTACCACCCTCACACATCTACACACACAGTCACTACCCTCCTCACACACACACAGTCACTATTCCCCCTCACACACACACACAGTTAGCACCCCCCTCACACACACGCAGTCACTACCCCCCCTCACACACACACACACAGTCACTATCCCCCCTCACACACACACAGTCACTACCCCCGCTCACACACACACAGTCACTACCCCCCTGACACACACACACAGTCACTACCCCCCTCAGACACACAGAGTCACCACCCTCCTCACACACACACACAGTCACTACCCCCCCCCCCCCCACACACACAAAGTCACTACCCTCCCTCACACACACTCACTACCCCCCCTCACACACACACAGTCACTAACCCCTCACACACACACAGTCACTACCCCCCTCACACACACACAGTCACTACCCCCCCCCCTCACACACACACAGTCACTACCCCCCCCCCCCCCTCACACACACACACAGTCACTACTCCCCCTTACACACACACAGTCACTACTCCCCTCACACACAGTCACTACCCCCTCTCACACACACGCAGTCACTACCCACTCACACACACACAGTCACTACGCCCCTCACACACACACACACAGTCACTACCCCTCCTCACACACACCCAGTCACTAACCCCCCCTCACACACAGTCACTACCCTCCCTCACACACACACACAGTCACTAACCCCTCACACACACAGTTACTACCCCCCTCACACACACACAGTCACTACCCCCCTCACACACACACACAGTCACTACCCCCCTCACACACATACAGTCACTACCCCCCTCACACACACACAGTCACTAACCCCCCCTCACATAGTCATAACCCCCTCTCACACACACAATCACTACCCCCCCTCACCCACACAGTCACTACCCCCCTTACATAGTCAATACCCCCTTCACACACACACAGTCACTACCCTCCTCACACACACACACAGTCACTAACCCCCCCCCTCACACACACAGTCACTACCCCCCTCACACACAGTCACTACCCCCCTCACACACACAGTCACTACCCCCCTCACACACACAGTCACTACCCCTCACACACACACAGTCACTACCCCTCACACACACAGTCACTACCCCCCTCGCACACACACAGTCACTACCCCCCTCACACAGACAGTCACAACCCCCCTCACACACACACAGTCACTACCCCCCTCACACACACACACAGTCACTACCCCCACTCACACACACACAGTCACTACCCCCCTCGCACACACACAGTCACTACCCTCCTCACACACACAGTCACAACCCCCCTCACACACACACACAGTCACTACCCCCCTCACACACACACACAGTCACTACCCCCACTCACACACACACAGTCACTACCCCCCTCACACACACACACACAGACAGTCACTACCCCCCCCTCACACACACAGTCACTACCCCCCCCCTCAAACACACAGTCACTACCCCTCACACACACACACAGTCACTACCCCCCTCACACACACACACACACAGTCACTACCCCCACTCACACACACAGTCACTACCCCCCTCACACACACACACACACAGTCACTACCCCCCCTCACACACACAGTCACTACCCCCCCCCCCCTCAAACACACAGTCACTACCCCCTCACACACACACAGTCACTACCCCCCTCACACACACAGTCACTACCCCTCACACACACACACAGTCACTACCCCCCACACACACACACACAGTCACTAACCCCCCTCACACACACACACACAGTCACTAACCCCCCTCACACACACACAGTCACTACCCTCCTCACACACACACACAGTAACTAACCCCCCTCACACACACACACAGTCACTACCCCCCCCCCTCAAACACACAGTCACTACCCCCACTCACACACACAGTCACTACCCCCCTCACACACACAGTCACTACCCCTCACACACACACACAGTCACTACCCCCCACACACACACACACAGTCACTAACCCCCCTCACACACACACAGTCACTAACCCCCCTCACACACACACAGTCACTACCCTCCTCACACACACACAGTAACTAACCCCCCTCACACACACTCACTACCCCCTCACACACAGTCACTACCCCTCACACACACAGTCACTACCCCCCTCACACACACACAGTCACTACCCCCCCCCTCACACACACAGTCACTACCCCCTCACACACACACAGTCACTACCCCTCACACACACACAGTCACTACCCCCCTCACACACACACAGTCACTACCCCCCTCACACACACACAGTCACTACCCCCCTCACACACACACAGTCACTACCCCTCACACACACACACACAGTCACTACCCCCCTCACACACACACAGTCACTACCCCTCACACACACAGTCACTACCCCTCACACACACACAGTCACTACCCCCCTCACACACACACACAGTCACTACCCCCCTCACACACACACAGTCACTACCCCCCTCACACACACACAGTCACTACCCCCCCCTCACACACACAGTCACTACCCCCCTCACACACACACACAGTCACTACCCCCCTCACACACACACAGTCACTACCCCCCTCACACACACACAGTCACTACCCCTCACACACACAGTCACTACTCCTCACACACACACACACAGTCACTACCCCCCTCACACACACACAGTCACTACCCCTCACACACACAGTCACTACTCCTCACACACACACACACAGTCACTACCCCCCTCACACACACACAGTCACTACCCCTCACACACACACAGTCACTACCCCCCTCACACACACACAGTCACTACCCCCCTCACACACACACAGTCACTACCCCCCTCACACACACACAGTCACTACCCCCCTCACACACACACAGTCACTACCCCCCCCTCACACACACAGTCACTACCCCCCTCACACACACACACAGTCACTACCCCCCTCACACACACACACAGTCACTACCCCCCTCACACACACACAGTCACTACCCCTCACACACACAGTCACTACCCCTCACACACACACAGTCACTACCCCCCTCACACACACACAGTCACTACCCCCCTCACACACACACAGTCACTACCCCCCTCACACACACACAGTCACTACCCCCTCACACACACACAGTCACTACCCCCCTCACACACACACAGTCACTACCCCTCACACACACAGTCACTACCCCTCACACACACACAGTCACTACCCCCCTCACACACACACAGTCACTACCCCCCTCACACACACACAGTCACTACCCCCCTCACACACACACAGTCACTACCCCCCCCTCACACACACAGTCACTACCCCCCTCACACACACACAGTCACTACCCCCCTCACACACACACAGTCACTACCCCTCACACACACAGTCACTACCCCTCACACACACACAGTCACTACCCTCCTCACACACACACAGTCACTACCCCTCACACACACACAGAGAGTCTCTTCCCACGCGCGCCGCACGACGCGCTGACAAAGTAAATAAATAAATAACCGCCCCCACAAACTCGTTCACCTTTCTTGGGCTCTCGGCTGCCGCTCGCCTCCCGCTTGATCCCCCCTCCCCTCCGCGAGGGGCGGGGCCGCGAGGCGGGTGGTGGGAGGGGGCTGCCCCCACCGCTGCTGCTGCTGCTGGTGGTGGAGGAGGAGGAGGTGGTGGTGGTGGTCGTGGTGGTGGTGGTGGAGACCGGGTTGGGCAGGATGCCGAGGCGGGAGGGAGTGTTGGAGAGAACGTCTTGTCTCTTCGGGTCACGGTGACCCAGTATCATGGCTTCGGGGTCCTCCTGCCGCTACGGCTCCTCCCTCCTCCCAGTGCTCTCCACACTTTGCTGCTGCTGCTGCGGTTGATGATGCTGATAATGATTGATCCGCCACACACACACAGGCAAAGCACGCCGGCTGTAATCTCATTCACACCGGCAGCAGCCACTGTGGAGAACACCACCGCTACCACACCACCACGAGCCACCGCTACCACACCATACACCCAACACTACTACAGCAATACTGTGGTAGCCATCACCACTACCACACCATCACTACTACACTACCACCACTACTACACTACCACCACGACCACACCACCACTACCACACCATCACTACTACACTACCACCACTACTACACTGCCACCACTACCACACCATCACTACTACACTACCACCACGACCACACCACCACTACCACACCATCACTACTACACTACCACCACTACTACACTGCCACCACTACCACACCATCACTACTACACTACCACCACGACCACACCACCACTACCACACCATCACTACTACACTACCACCACGACCATAAACACGACACCACCACTACCACATAACTCCCAGCTAAAACACCATCACACTCTTACCAGAAAGATCCACATTAACCCAATACGACTACACACACCACCTACGCAAAAATCGCTACCACTACTGTATAGACCACACTGCCACCCGATACAACACCACCACACGCACACAATTACACCATCACCACTCACAACCCAAATGCTGCCACCACTATCGAATCCATTACCACCACGACCACCTTCGCCGCCACTAACAGCACCTACGCTGCCATCAACCCCACCATCACTGCCCACGTCACCCAGAACACCACTCAACACAGTTACTACACCACCATCACCTCGTACGCCGCGGTTACCCACACCGGTAACCTGCACAAACACCTATACTATCTACTTACGCTACCATTACGCCGCACACACCACTGGTATTCCCCCTAAAAGACAAAGGTCCCCCGTGTAGCCTACACATACTCCTGGGGGCAAGTGCTGGGTGGGGTGTGTGCAGCAAGGTTGGGGGAGGAGGCCCGATAGTGGAGAGCGACGTTCATGGAGCAGTCTCCACGGCCCGGTGACAGATGGGGTGAGGGCAGATCTATGGGTCTCTGTGTGAGTCTATGGGTGTCTCTGTGTGAGTCTATGGGTCTCTGTGTGAGTCTATGGGTATATCTGTGAATCTGTGGGTCTCTGTGTGAGTCTGTGGGTCTCTGTGTGAATCTATGGGTCTCTGTGTGAGTCTATGGGTCTCTGTGTGAGTCTATGGGTGTCTCTGTGTGAGTCTATGGGTGTCTCTGTGTGAGTCTATGGGTGTCTCTGTGTGAGTCTATGGGTCTCTGTGTGAATCTATGGGTGTCTCTGTGTGAGTCTATGGGTCTCTGTGTGAGTCTATGGGTCTCTGTGTGAGTCTATGGGTGTCTCTGTGAATCTGTGGGTCTCTGTGTGTCTATGGGTGTCTCTGCGAGTCTGTGGGTCTCTGTGTGAGTCTATGGGTCTCTGTGTGAGTCTATGGGTCTCTGTGTGAGTCTGTGGGTCTCTGTGTGAGTCTATGGGTGTCTCTGTGAATCTGTGGGTCTCTGTGTGAGTCTATGGGTGTCTCTGTGAATCTGTGGGTCTCTGTGTGAGTCTATGGGTGTCTCTGTGAATCTGTGGGTCTCTGTGAGTCTATGGGTGTCTCTGTGAATCTGTGGGTCTCTGTGTGAGTCTACGGGTGTCTCTGCGAATCTGTGGGTCTCTGTGTGAGTCTATGGGTGTCTCTGTGAATCTGTGGGTCTCTGTATGAGTCTATGGGTGTCTCTGTGAATCTGTGGGTCTCTGTGTGAGTCTATGGGTGTCTCTGTGAATCTGTGGGTCTCTGTGTGAGTCTATGGGTGTCTCTGTGAATCTGTCGGTCTCTGTGTGAGTCTATGGGTGTCTCTGTGAATCTGTGGGTCTCTGTGTGAGTCTATGGGTGTATCTGTGAATCAGTGGGTCTCTGTGTGAGTCTATGGGTGTCTCTGTGAATCTGTGGGTCTCTGTGTGAGTCTATGGGTGTCTCTGCGAGTCTGTGGGTCTCTGTGTGAGTCTATGGGTCTTTGCAAACCTGTGGATCTCCCTGAGAGTATGGCTCTCTCTGAGAATGTGTGAGCCTATGGGTCTACGTGAGAGTCCATGCTCTCCGTGTAAGTCTGTGGGTCTCTTTGAGAGTCTATGGGTCCCTATGTGAGTCCATTGGTTTCTGTGTGAGCCTGTGGGTCTCTGTGCGAGTCTAATAGCAGATGGGCGCGGACAGACCTCTATGGGTCTCTGCGGGCAGCATGTCCAGCACCTCGCCCGGCCACCTTTGTCTCCTCGGCGCCGAAGTTGGTCACGGTGCACCGGGCACTCATTTAGGGCCGAGTCGACATAACGGGAGGGCCCAGGAGCACGCTGAAGGTCACCGATGTTGGCCCTGAGCGGGATAGCAGGGCAGTCGAGGGGGGAGTGCGCAGAGCTGCTGGGTTGGGGAACCTAGGTTCAATTCTAACATCACTGCCGCGGCCACATCACACACCACAAGTCACACAACACAGGCACACGGCACACTGCCAGACATCTTGAGGTCTTCACGAGATGTCCCCCCGCAAGCGTGTAACAAGAACTTCTGTCCGTCTCTCTCTCGGATTATTCTCCCCCTGGCCCCGTTTGTGCCTCTTCTTCTTGCGCCTCCTCCTCTTCTTTCTGGTTTTCGGCGCGTGTCGTATGTTGGTCGTGATGATGGTGCTGCCGATGGCGGTGCTGTTGGTGACGATGCCTCGCTGCGTATGGTCGTCAGTGTGATCCCGGGTCTCCGTGCTCCGCTCGTCCTCCGCTGTACCTCCGTGGCATCATTCTGGAGGGCACACAAGAACCCACTGACGCGGTGATCATGATTATGATCACGATGATGCGATCGTGATGAAGATGACGGTTTAAGACCAGATCGGGGGAGACTGTCATGGCAGATCTATGGGTCTCTGTGTGAGCCTATGGGTCTCTGTGTGAGTCTATGGATGCCTCTGTGAGTCTATGGGTTTCTGTGTGAGTGAGTCTGCGGGCCTCTGTGAGTCTATAGATCTCTATGTGAGTCTCTGGATGAGTCTGTGGGTCTCTGAGTCTGCGCGTCTCTGTACAAGTCTGTGGGTCTCTTAGCCTTTAGATCTCTGTGTGAGTCTAGAGGTCTATATGCGAACCTATGGGTCTGTGTGAGCGAGTCTATGGGTCTCTGTGTGTGAGTCTATGGATCTCTGTGTGAGTCTATGGGTCTCTGTCTGAGTTTATCTAAGGGCAGAGGTAAGTGACTCTATGCGTGTCTCTATTGTGCGGCAGCTGCAAGATCTGGCGGAGGGGAGAATGCGTTGGCAGTGAGCAGGTGTGGCAGTGTTGATATTTACACACTGGGTATTCATTTATGGCTGAATCGACCCAGGGCAAGTGTAGGACCGCTTCGCATTTTCACCACTGATGTTAGCCATGAGCAGGAATCAAAATCGGGTGGCTTGGTTTGTAGGGCAGCGCGTAACCACTGCACCACCGCTCCCACATACTCACACACCCACACAATAATACACCCACACCCCCAAACACCCATATACCCATACACCCACACACAGAGGCGGGCCGTTAGGGCCAGCAAGGCCTTCTCTGCTGGCAGAGAATGCCAGAATCATAAAATGTTATTTGTATTATTTAATATATTTTCATTAATGCTATATGTATTTTACGAAGTTCGTTCCCATTAGTCTATTAACGTCATATCATTGCTACTCTCTCCCTCAGTTGCGCTGCTTCCAGTGCAGCTCATATAAAATAGAGCTTTTATCCAATCAGATTTTCCACCTGTGGTGTCTCCGCCTCTCCGGGCAAAAAAAAAATCTACCCTGAGGCCTTCAGAATGTCGAGTGAATCCCCTCTGCTGTTGAAGCAAATGGAGACGATGTTGTTGATTGTCATATTCTTTAACCAATCAGATGTCGAGATTGCCATGGTGGGCGTGTCCTTTGACGCGCCGGCACCTTCTAGCTGGCCTAGCTGCCTACGTCAGCATTGTTCATGTGGCGTGATCGGAGGGCCAGTTAGCTAACTGAAGTAAAACTAGCTAGCACGTAACGTAGCATCATCCAAGATGTATTTAAACTTTCTTTCGTGATGTTTAGATTTTTAAATGTAGTGCTTTAGATTTATTTTTTTCTCTGTGGGGAAGCCTGTTGAATCCTGATTGTATTATTTGTGTTTTACGACATTTTTGCTTGCTTGGTGGTCGTATGAGTAAATGTGACTGGTTGTTGTTAGTTTGTTCTTATTTATTTGGTAATGGCATTGATTTGGGCTATGCGATGTCTATGTGTGATGCAGCATCCTGTAATACCGCGTAATAGTGGTACATCCTTGATGGTTTCAGTCACCATGTATTCATGTCTCTGCGATTAGTGTATTGTAACTCTCATAGGTGTTGAGCCTCGTGTTAAATCACTTTCTTCCACTCGATAAAGGTCACTGTCACTGTGAATGTGGGGTGGTTACGTCGAATGACAACAGCCTGTAGCCCCTAGTGTCACGGTGAGGTTATTCGAAGGCGGTTTAATTGCGGGAGGATAGTACTGAAGGCCTAGGTGTAAAATACACGGCCTGCCACTGCCCACACACCAACACACCTCCTCCACACACCCTCACACCTCCACACACCAATACACATACAAAAAAAGATCCCCCCCATAACTTGAACCGACTGTTGGGGCGAGTGCCGTTAGCGAGCAGCACCTGTGAAGGCCGGCACGGCACGCGAGGCGGTGGGTGGCCAACACCACGCCCGGCCGCCTTTGTCTCCCCGGTGGTAATGTTTACAAAACCGCACCAAGTACTCATTTGAGGCTGAGTCGACCGAGGAGAGGCCTAGGATTGGTTCAGGTAATCGTCACTGGGTGTTGCCCGTGAGCGGGAATCGAACTCGGGTGGCCGGGTTCGTAGTGCAGTGCACTCATCGCTACACTACCGCACACCAATACACCTCCACACCAATACACCTCCACACATCCACAAACCTTCACACACCAATACACCCACACACCAATACACCTCCACACATCCCCAAACCTTCACACACCAATACACCCACACACCAATACACCTCCACACATCCACAAACCTTCACACACCAATACACCCACACACCAATACACCTCCACACATCCCCAAACCTTCACACACCGATACACCCACACACCAATACACCTCCACACATCCATAAACCTTCACACACCAATACACCCACACACCAATACACCTCCACACATCCCCAAACCTTCACACACCAATACAACAACAACAACCGCCATTCACCACTAAGTGGCTGTGACGTCACCACGACGCTTGTGCCAGGCTATGTGCACCCTGAGGCCACGTGAAGTGTCGAACGCCCGCTGGCAGGAGGTCACGGAGCAGACCCAGGTGCCACGGGTCGACTGACTGAGATGACTGGCTGGTGCACCACCTGTGCCCCCTACTGTGCCAACCCGCTGTGCTTTAGCCACCCAGCGCTCCGCTCGTTGTTGTGAGCGTCGCTCCTCCGCCCTCCGTTGTTGTTGGAGGGCGACTACCTCCAACTGCCCAGTAGCGTCCTTCACGAGCCTCCTCCACAGAGGCCGATCTTGACACCGCTGGTACCAGTCATCGGCAAGTCCACTCAGCTCCACGTCCTCCTGTACCACATCACTCCATCTCTTCTCTAGCCCGTGCCGCGCCCGTTGAGCCCCCTCGATCCGGCCGAACAAAAGCTGTTTCGGCATGCGGTGGCTGGGCATGCGGGCTACATGACCCAGCCATCGCAGCCTTGCCCGCTGGAGGAGCTCACCGATAGGACCTTGCCCAGATCTTTCAAGGATTTGTGAGCTCCTTACATAATCCAGTCTGGTTAAACCCAGGATGGACCGTAGGCAGGCCAGCCTAAATGTTTCTAACCGGCGAAGATGTTCCATTAGGGGGGTCCACGTTTCGCAAGCGTAGAGAAGGGAGGGAATGACCGTGGCCGAGAAGACCTATACACCCACACTCCCACACACACCCATACAAACGCATTCGACCGTGACAGGTATGTACATCTCATCATGTTCTTTGGCTGAAGATTTGGTCTGGGGTGAGAATGCGGTGTCCTGGCTCGGCACACGAGGCTGTATCCCCGTGTCCCCCGAGGACAGGGTTTGTCCCCAGCGTGTCAAACCGCAGGGGACACAGAGATCTGTAAAATTCATCATCGTCGTCATCAATCGTCGCGTGCGGAGGCCAGATCACGGTTGTGAATTTCCAATTGTCGACACACGAATCAACATCATTCCACCGATAGTCATCCGCCTCCTGATCACTCTTCTATCGCTACTACCACAGTTACCATGTTGAGGTCCCGGGTCTGCCAACACCACGCCCAACAGCCTTCGCTTCCCCAGTGAAAATGTTTACACGCTGCAACAGGTACTCATTTGAAGCCGAGTCGACCTAGGGGAGGTCCAGGACCGGTTCAGATAATTGTAACCGTCACTGGTGTTGGCCGTGAGCGGGAATCGAACCCGGGTCGCAAGGTTCGTAGCACAGCAGCGCGATAATCGCTACACTACTGCTCCCCTACATACACTCATATACCAATACTCGCCATTCGCCACTAAGTGATGGTGACGTCACCACGGCGCCTGTGCCAGGCCAGGTGCACTTTGAGGCCACGTGAAGTGTTTTTTGGCTCGCTGACAGGGGTCACGGGACAGACCTAGCAGGTGGCAAGGGTTAGCTGACTGAGATGACTGGTCGATGCTCCAGCTGTACTCCCTACTGTGCCAAAGTTGCTGCATTGGTCCTCGCTAACAGCACTTGCTCCAAAAGTCTGTTATGGCTATAGGGTAGTCTTTGCGTGGCCTTAAAATGAGTAGTATACAATAGGCGACGCTTTGGATAACGGTCCTTTATGGCGTATATAAAGAGAGGCCAAAAGAGAGACTGGATATGATGAGGGATGGAGACATCACTTTCTGTTTACACCGTTTCCTGCATGACTTGCAACTGCTGCTCCACCCGTGGTGTGCCACGGGGAGGGCAGAGGAGTCCAGGGGATTGTACGGGAGAAAGTGGAAGGCAGAAGCGAGGGAAGGGAAGATGGAGTCGACGAAAAATACGAAGAGACAGAACGGGAAGTAGGGGGGGAAGACGGTGGGAAGGCGAGTGGAGAAACGGGAGCCAAGGGTCAGGAGAGACGAGGAGGAGAGAGAGGCTGCATCAGGGCCTCCACGCTGCTGCTACTGCACGGAGCGGAGTCTGTTTTCACAGCGGGTGGTGACGGGGAGCGGGTTCAGAACGGGGATACTCGAGCCGGTTTAGGCAAACACATGCGCAGGTTTTTTTTTCAACAGGCATGTGAACACGTACCCCGAAATGTGCTGGTGGTGTTTGTTAGGGCACTTCGGTGGTGGCGAGAGGTTCATTGCCTCGCCTGGTATACAGGAGATCATGGGTTCGATCCTTACCCTGACACCGGAGTTTGCGTGTGTCTCTCTCCCCGTGGTCGCGTGGATTTTACTCCGGTTTTCCCCCTCCACATTTAGAATCAACATCGCGCGTTTAGAGTGATTTGGCTGCAATAAATGTCCACATCATGATGATAAGCCACTTCGTTTAACGATAATTTGTGATAGCCAGGTCGCTGCTGACAAATATCTATTATAGTTCAGAGGGCCTTTAACCTCTATTGTTGAGGAGGCAGCTGCTGCTTTTGTTCCGAGAAAGCTCTCCGTCTTCCCAGGACATTAAAAGGTGGCGGGGTTTTTTAACGTAAAAAAAACCCGCCACTTTTTTCAAATGTTCTTGTTGTGAGTTTCACACCTGATGATGATTGCTTGTGTTGCAGTCGAAACGTCGTGAGAATTTTGTTTTATATATGTTTATTTATTTTATTGTTTCCCTTCCACGTGACTTTACCGAAAGAACCAAGAATATGAATCCCTGCAGTCACGAAAGCTTTAAATCACCATTTAAATAAAAATAATACAGGATGCTTAATTTTTTTTTTACACTTACATGGCACTATCATTTTCAATGGAAAAAGAACGGATAATACACTGTAAACATGATAACAAATGTATGTTAATAGCTTCAAAAAGTCAAAGAGTCTCCCACTTGTTCACCATCGTTGTCAACACGTGGCCTGGAACCTTCTCCAGGTGATCTCCAGAGCCTGGAAGGCAGCAGCACATTTCTTGTGCGATTGTTGCAAATTCTCAGAAGTGTTAAAACATTTTTCGAAGCGCCCTCAATATTACCAGTTAAGGCCCCACTTGTCCCCCTAGTGACAATGTTTACACACCGCACGAGGTACACTCATTTGAGGCCGAGTCGACCTAGAGGAGGGCCAGGACCAGTTCAGAAAATCGTCACTGGTGTTGGTGGCTGTGAGCGGGGAATCGAACTCGGATCGTCCCGTGTCGTAGCTCAGTGACGCTAACCACTACAAAAGCCACCGCTCGCCACACACTCACCGCACACACTCACCTCGCACCACTCTACAGAACAGGAGATCATAGAAACTCCACGCAAAAAAGGTGCCTGTGCCGGGAATCGAACCTAGGACCTTCTTGTCGTGAGACATGAGCGCTGCCACTGATGCACCACTCAAGGAAAACGCCATTTAGCAATGACCAAATAACTCGGAGGCCAATCCGCGTCCTATTTCCCCACACCCGTCCCTCCACGTAAAGTATTTTTTTTTAACACGTCCCATGCGCCACTCGGCCATCTAGGACTGCATATATAATCAGCAGCAACGGTTCAACAACACCAGCAGAGCTCAGCGCACGTCTCTGTTAACTGGTCGCATTCCACATTATCGTGGCGGGGCCAAGTCCATCCCAACGATCATCGTTGTTAACTGTCCGCAAAGTGGTACCAAGCTTATGTTATTAGCCCAAGCAAAATGATGATGTGTGCAGTTACTGCCGCTGTGATGGTGATGCGTGCGGTGATACTGTGGTAATGATGCTAAGTGTAATGATGATGCTGTGTGGTGGTGATGCTGTGTGGTGATGATGCTGTGTGGTGATGATGCTATGGTGGTGATGATGCTAAGTGTGGTGATGATGCTATGGTGGTGATGACGCTAAGTGTGGTGATGATGCTGTGTGGTGATGATGCTGTGTGGTGCTGATGCTGTGTGGTGATGATGCTGTGTGGTGGTGATGCTGTGTGGTGATGATGCTGTGTGGTGGTGATGCTGTGTGGTGGTGATGCTGTGTGGTGGTGATGCTGTGTGGTGATGATGATGCTGTGTGGTGATGATGCTGTGTGGTGGTGATGCTGTGTGGTGGTGATGATGCTGTGTGGTGATGATGCTGTGTGGTGGTGATGATGCTGTGTGGTGATGATGCTGTGTGGTGGTGACGCTGTGTGGTGGTGATGCTGTGGGGTGGTGACGCTGTGTGGTGATGATGCTGTGTGGTGATGATGCTATGGTGGTCATGCTGTGTGGTGATGATGCTGTGTGGTGATGATGCTATGGTGGTGATGCTGTGTGGTGATGATGCTGTGTGGTGATGTTGTTGTGTGGTGATGATGCTGTGTGGTGGTGATGCTGTGTGGTGGTGATGCTGTGTGGTGGTGATGCTGTGTGGTGACGCTGTGTGGTGGTGATGCTATGGTGGTGATGCTGTGTGGTGATGATGCTGTGTGGTGATGATGCTAAGTGTGGTGATGATGCTGTGTGGTCATGATGCTGTGTGGTGATGATGCTGTGTGGTGATGATGCTGTGTGGTGATGACGCTGTGTGGTGATGATGCTATAGTGGTGATGATGCTGTGTGGTGACGATGCTAAGTGTGGTGATGATGCTGTGTGGTGGTGATGCTGTGTGGTGGTGATGCTGTGTGGTGATGATGCTGTGTGGTGATGATGCTAAGTGTGGTGATGATGCTGTGTGGTGGTGATGCTGTGTGGTGGTGATGCTGTGTGGTGATGATGCTGTGTGGTGATGATGCTGTGTGGTGATGATGCTGTGTGGTGGTGATGCTGTGTGGTGGTGATGCTGTGTGATGATGATGCTGTGTGGTGGTGATGCTGTGTGGTGATGATGCTATGGTGGTGATGTTGTTGTGTGGTGGTGATGCTGTGTGGTGATGATGCTGTGTGGTGGTGATGCTGAGTGGTGATGATGCTGTGTGGTGATGATGCTGTGTGAGAAAAAATAGAGAGAAGAGGAAGTGACCCGGGAGAGCAACAGAGCGAAGGGAGGATGGAGGGAGAGAGTGAGGAGGGAGTGGGAGGGAGTGAGGAGGGAGAGAGAGAGTGGGAGGGAGTGGGAGGGAGAGAGAGAGTGGGAGGGAGTGGGAGGGAGAGAGAGAGTGGGAGGGAGTGGGAGGGAGAGAGGGAGGGAGTGGGAGGGAGAGAGGGAGTGGGAGGGAGTAGGAGGGAGTGGGAGGGAGAGGGAGTGGGAGAGAGAGAGTGGGAGGGAGTGGGAGGGAGAGTGGGAGGGAGAGAGAGAGGGAGTGGGAGGAGACAACGGAGAGGGAGGTGTGAGGAGAGGGGAGGGAGTGGGGGGAGAAGGCGGGGGCGGGTGCCCCGGTGCCCCCCCTCCCTCCCCCATGTCACGGTGACACAGAACCTACTCTCCCTCCCACCCTCCCACTGTCCCCCTCCCCCATCCCCTTACTTCATCACCAGCGTGTCACCTCTGTCACCTCATCTCGCAGTCATGTCCATCGTACACTCTATAACCTAATTAACTCCGTCACCTCCTCATTCACTCCGTCACCTCCTCATTCACTCCATCACCTCCTCATTCACTCCATCACCTCATCAATCGCTCCATTAATTTGGGCATACACTCCATTACGTCATAAAATCATATAGCCACGCAGATTCGCACAGAGCCATACACTACAGTACAGTATGCGCAAGCCAGCTTACGCAAAAGACATATACCAAGAACGTATGTTTTACACATCCCATCAGCCGAAACGGCTCTATGGGAGTGCATCGTATTCATACCAGTAGCACTGGTTCAGGACGACACAATCAGTGTCTCATCAGCAGAATCAGTCTCCCTTGAACCAATGCTGGCGATCTGCCCACGTGTTATCGAGAAGGGGGCCCTCTCTCTTAGATATGGGTCCTAGTGGGAGAACACACAACGCACAAAACTCACAAGACCCAGCGTGACGTGCCTGGTGACGATGCGGCTCACGTCACCAAGACCCTCCCGCCATAACCTCCCGTCCAGCGGCACAAGTGGTAAAGGTCTCCCCTCCCCTCCCCCCGAGCAATTACGTTCGGCGTTCATTCGATTTAGTTGAGGCAGCGGAACCGATCATCGGAAAAGTAATCGATTATTTTTGGGAATCGGATCAAATCCTTGCTCTAGAACAAGACCCATTGTTACATCTGCTCAAAATCAAAACAATGAACCGTTATTGCAATTTGTAACGCGTGCGATGTTTCGCGGGCATAAAACGTTGGTTTCCGATTTAACATGTAAATCGTGAAGCTTGCCAACTTTTCTCGGGCCTGGTTTGTACATATACAGTGGTGTATACAGTATCTGTAAGTAATACACGATGTAGCCCCAAGACTTTCTGGATGATTCGGGATCCAATCAAAGAAACCCGTGACAGCTCTATGTCCCTTCGAGAACATTAATATAGAACAACAAAAATCACTTTTGAGGAAGGTCAGCGTCTCGATGAGCTGTGACTTCTTGTCCCGTTGTCTGTTGAAAGCTCTATAACAGATAGGTGAAAGCCCTCCCCGTAGAGGTTATCAATTCTAGATTTGAGGCTTTCGTGACTGCAAGGATCCATACTCTTTGGTATGGATCCTTGCAGTCACGAAAGCTTCAAATCTAGAATTAATAAAGAACTCACTGCTGTCAGCCACGAGCGTCTGTCTGCGTGTATATTAGGGGTTAGAGGACTATCGATTTAAAACCATTGTATTCACACACACACAGGTGCCCCGTGTAGCCTTTCGTGCTCTGTTGGGGCGAGTATTGGAAGCCAGCACCTGTTGATGCCGGCCAGCACCTGTTGAGGCCGCCCAGCACCTGTTGAGGCCAGCCAGCACCTGTTGAGGCCGGCCAGCACCTGTTGAGGCCGACCAGCACCTGTTGAGGCCAGCCAGCACCTGTTGAGGCCGGGCAGCACCTGTTGAGGCCGGCCAGCACCTGTTGAGGTTGGCCAGCACCTGTTGAGGCCGGCCAGCACCTGTTGAGGCCGACCAGCACCTGTTGAGGTCGGCCAGCACCTGTTGAGTCCGGCCAGTACCTGTTGAGGGCGGCCAGCACCTGTTGAGGCCGGCCAGCACCTGTTGAGGCCGGGCAGCACCTGTTGAGGTCGGCCAGCACCACGCCTTGGCCACATTTGTCTCCTCAGTACGAACTTTTATTCAGACGCACCAGCTACTCATTTAAGGCTGGGACGACCTTGGAGCGACCCAGGACCGGTTATGGTGGTGGCCGTGAGCGGGGATTTAACTCAGGTGACCGGGTTCGTAGCACGATGCGCTACAATACCGCTCCTCCCACACACGCAAGACACGGACAATGACACACACACAAACTTATGGGGGACACAGTGTCACGGTGACATGCGCACAGACACACACAACGATGGGAACATGGTGTCAGTGACCCACACACACATACACAAATATCCCCCGTGTAGCCTTTTACAGACTGTTGGGACAAGTGCTGTTCGCGAGTAGCACCTAATTAAGGCCGGAACGGCGCACGAGGGGGTGGGTGGCCAACGCCACGCCCGGCCGCCTTTGTCTCCCTAGTGGCGATGTTTTCACATCGCACCAGTTACTCATTTGAGGCTGAGTCGACCTAGGGGAGATCCAGGACCGGCTCAGATAATCGTCACCGGTGTTGGCCGTGAGCGGGAATTAAACTCTGCGCGCTAACCGCTCCACTACCGCTCACACACTCCAGGGGACACAATGTCACTGTGACACTCACACTCACACACACACCACACACACAGTGACACGCTGATGAGGACACGGTGTCAGTGACATACACAAGGACTCGCACACATACGCTTATCATAAGGACACAATGTCGCGGTGACACACACGTAGACATACATACACCGACACACACTCCCAAGGTACACAATGTCACTGTGAAACACAAAAAGACAAAGATCCCCCGTGTAGCCTTAACAGACTGTAGGGGCAAGTGCTGTTAGCGAGCACCTATGAAAGCCGGCACGGCGCACGAGGGGGTGGGTGGCCAGCACCACACCCGGCCGCCTTTGTCTCCCTAGTGACGATGTTTACACACCGCACCAGTTACTCATTTGAAGCTGAGTCGACCTAGGAGAGGCCCAGGACCGGTTCAGATATTCGTTACTGCTGTTGGCCGTGAGCGGGAATCGAACCCGGGTCGCCAGGTTCATAGCGCAGCGCAGCGCGCTAACCGCTGCACTACCGCTCCCCACAACTGACTGTGACACACACACACAGACATACATACACACACTAACTGACACACTGGTCGGGCCACAATGCCACGGTGACACACACTCATTGGACATAATGGCAGTGACACATACACGCAGACTCAAAGGGACACCAATGTCACCGTGACACAAAGACAAAGACCCCCCGTACAGCCTTCACAGACTGCTGGGGTCAAGTGCTGAGAGCGAACACCTATAAAGGCTGGCAGGGCACACGAGAGGGTGCGTGGCCAACACCACGCACAGTGCTCATGTTTAAGGCTAAGTCGACCTGGGGGAGGCCCAGGACCGGTTCAAATGTTCGTCATTGTTATATTGGTCACGAACGAAACTCGAACTCGGGTTGCCGGGGTTTGTGGCGCAGTGCGCTTTGCCACGACACCACCACTGTGGCAAAACAACAACAGCCGCCACTCGCCACCAAGTGGCGGTGACATCACCACGGTGCTTGTACCAGTCTAGGTGCACTTTAAGGACAACGCACTGGGAGTGTGACACAAAAAAATACAAAGATCCCCAGTGTAGCCTTAAAAGACTGTTGGGGCAAGTGCTGTTAACGAGCACCTATGGGAGTGTGACGCACACAGTGACACACACTCATAGGGACACCACACAGTGACACACACTCATAGTGACACCACACAGGAACACACAGTGACACCACACTCATAGTGATACCACACAGGAACACACAGTGACACACACTTATAGTGACACCACACAGGAACACACAGGAACACACAGTGACACCACACTCATAGTGATACCACACAGGAACACACAGGAACACACAGTGACACACACTCATAGGGACACCACACAGGAACACACAGTGACACACACTCATAGGGACACCACACAGGAACACACAGGAACACACAGTGACACCACACAGTGACACATACTCATAGTGACACCACACAGTGACACACACTCATAGTGACACCACAAAGGAACACACAGTGACACACACTCAGAGTGACATCACACAGGAACACACAGTGACACACTCATAGTGACACCAAACAGGAACACACAGTGACACACACTCATAGTGACACCACACAGGAACACACAGTGACACCACACAGGAACACACAGTGACACACAGTGACACCACACAGGAACACACAGTGACACACACTCAGAGGGACACCACACAGGAACACACAGTGACACACAGTGACACACAGTGACACACTCATAGTGACACCACACAGGAACACACAGGAACACACAGTGACACACACTCAGAGTGACACCACACAAGAACACACAGGAACACACAGGAACACACACTCATAGTGATACCACACAGGAACACACAGGAACACACAGTGACACACACTCATAGTGACACCACACAGGAACACACAGTGACACACACTCAGAGTGACACCACACAGGAACACACAGTGACACACACTCAGAGTGACACCACACAGGAACACACAGGAACACACAGTGACACACAGTGACACAGACTCATAGTGACACCACACAGGAACACACAGGAACACACAGTGATACACACTCATAGTGACACCACACAGGAACACACAGGAACACACAGTGACACACACTCATAGGGACACCACACAGGAACACACAGGAACACACAGTGACACACACTCATAGGGACACCACACAGGAACACACAGAAACACACAGTGACACACACTCATAGTGACACCACACAGGAACACACAGGAACACACAGTGACACACACTCATAGTGACACCACACAGGAACACACAGTGACACCACACAGGAACACACAGTGACACACAGTGACACCACACAGGAACACACAGTGACACACACTCAGAGGGACACCACACAGGAACACACAGTGACACAAAGTGACACACAGTGACACACTCATAGTGACACCACACAGGAACACACAGGAACACACAGTGACACACACTCAGAGTGACACCACACAAGAACACACAGGAACACACAGGAACACACACTCATAGTGACACCACACAGGAACACACAGGAACACACAGTGACACACACTCATAGTGACACCACACAGGAACACACAGTGACACACACTCAGAGTGACACCACACAGGAACACACAGTGACACACACTCAGAGTGACACCACACAGGAACACACAGGAACACACAGTGACACACAGTGACACAGACTCATAGTGACACCACACAGGAACACACAGGAACACACAGTGACACACACTCATAGTGACACCACACAGGAACACACAGGAACACACAGTGACACACACTCATAGGGACACCACACAGGAACACACAGGAACACACAGTGACACACACTCATAGGGACACCACACAGGAACACACAGAAACACACAGTGACACACACTCATAGTGACACCACACAGGAACACACAGGAACACACAGTGACACACACTCAGAGTGACACCACACAGGAACACACAGGAACACACAGTGACACACACTCATTGGGATACCACACAGGAACACACAGTGACACACAGTGACACACAGTGACACACACTCATAGTGACACCACACAGGAACACACAGTGACACACAGTGACACACACTCAGAGTGACATCACACAGGAACACATAGTGACACACAGTGACACACACTCAGAGTGACATCACACAGGAACACATAGTGACACCACACAGCACCACACAGGAACCCACAGTGACACACACTCATAGGGACACCACACAGTGACACCACACAGTGACACCACACAGTGACACCACACAGTGACACCACACAGTGACACCACACAGTGACACCACACAGTGACACCACACAGTGACACCACACAGTGACACCACACAGTGACACCACACAGTGACACCACACAGTGACACCACACAGTGACACCACACAGTGACACCACACAGTGACACCACACAGTGACACCACACAGTGACACCACACAGTGACACCACACAGTGACACCACACAGTGACACCACACAGTGACACCACACAGTGACACCACACAGTGACACCACACAGTGACACCACACAGTGACACCACACAGTGACACCACACAGTGACACCACACAGTGACACCACACAGTGACACCACACAGTGACACCACACAGTGACACCACACAGTGACACCACACAGTGACACCACACAGTGACACCACACAGTGACACCACACAGTGACACCACACAGTGACACCACACAGTGACACCACACAGTGACACCACACAGTGACACCACACAGTGACACCACACAGTGACACCACACAGTGACACCACACAGTGACACCACACAGTGACACCACACAGTGACACCACACAGTGACACCACACAGTGACACCACACAGTGACACCACACAGTGACACCACACAGTGACACCACACAGTGACACCACACAGTGACACCACACAGTGACACCACACAGTGACACCACACAGTGACACCACACAGTGACACCACACAGTGACACCACACAGTGACACCACACAGTGACACCACACAGTGACACCACACAGTGACACCACACAGTGACACCACACAGTGACACCACACAGTGACACCACACAGTGACACCACACAGTGACACCACACAGTGACACCACACAGTGACACCACACAGTGACACCACACAGTGACACCACACAGTGACACCACACAGTGACACCACACAGTGACACCACACAGTGACACCACACAGTGACACCACACAGTGACACCACACAGTGACACCACACAGTGACACCACACAGTGACACCACACAGTGACACCACACAGTGACACCACACAGTGACACCACACAGTGACACCACACAGTGACACCACACAGTGACACCACACAGTGACACCACACAGTGACACCACACAGTGACACCACACAGTGACACCACACAGTGACACCACACAGTGACACCACACAGTGACACCACACAGTGACACCACACAGTGACACCACACAGTGACACCACACAGTGACACCACACAGTGACACCACACAGTGACACCACACAGTGACACCACACAGTGACACCACACAGTGACACCACACAGTGACACCAC
This sequence comes from Petromyzon marinus, assembly GCF_048934315.1. NCBI lineage: Eukaryota > Metazoa > Chordata > Hyperoartia > Petromyzontiformes > Petromyzontidae > Petromyzon > Petromyzon marinus. The sequence continues at coordinate 3,138,004 of NC_133722.1, forward strand.
ACAGTGACACCACACAGTGACACCACACAGTGACACCACACAGTGACACCACACAGTGACACCACACAGTGACACCACACAGTGACACCACACAGTGACACCACACAGTGACACCACACAGTGACACCACACAGTGACACCACACAGTGACACCACACAGTGACACCACACAGTGACACCACACAGTGACACCACACAGTGACACCACACAGTGACACCACACAGTGACACCACACAGTGACACCACACAGTGACACCACACAGTGACACCACACAGTGACACCACACAGTGACACCACACAGTGACACCACACAGTGACACCACACAGTGACACCACACAGTGACACCACACAGTGACACCACACAGTGACACCACACAGTGACACCACACAGTGACACCACACAGTGACACCACACAGTGACACCACACAGTGACACCACACAGTGACACCACACAGTGACACCACACAGTGACACCACACAGTGACACCACACAGTGACACCACACAGTGACACCACACAGTGACACCACACAGTGACACCACACAGTGACACCACACAGTGACACCACACAGTGACACCACACAGTGACACCACACAGTGACACCACACAGTGACACCACACAGTGACACCACACAGTGACACCACACAGTGACACCACACAGTGACACCACACAGTGACACCACACAGTGACACCACACAGTGACACCACACAGTGACACCACACAGTGACACCACACAGTGACACCACACAGTGACACCACACAGTGACACCACACAGTGACACCACACAGTGACACCACACAGTGACACCACACAGTGACACCACACAGTGACACCACACAGTGACACCACACAGTGACACCACACAGTGACACCACACAGTGACACCACACAGTGACACCACACAGTGACACCACACAGTGACACCACACAGTGACACCACACAGTGACACACACACAGTGACACACACACAGTGACACACACACAGTGACACACACAGTGACACCACACAGTGACACACACAGTGACACCACACAGTGACACACACACAGTGACACACACACAGTGACACACACACAGTGACACACACACAGTGACACACACACAGTGACACACACACAGTGACACCACACACAGTGACACCACACACTGACACACACACAGTGACACCACACAGTGACACACACACAGTGACACACACACAGTGACACTCACAGTGACACTCACAGTGACACTCACAGTGACACACACTCATAGTGACACCACACAGGAACACACAGTGACACACTCTCATAGTGACACCACACAGGAACACACAGTGACACACTCTCATAGTGACACCACACAGTGACACACAGTGACACACACTCATAGTGACACCACACAGTGACACACACACTCAGAGGGACACACACACTCAGAGGGACACACACACTCAGAGGGACACACACACTCAGAGGGACACACACACTCAGAGGGACACACACACTCAGAGGGACACACACACTCAGAGGGACACACACACTCAGAGGGACACACACACTCAGAGGGACACACACACTCAGAGGGACACACACACTCAGAGGGACACACACACAGGACAAAGATCCCCCATATAGCCTTAACAGACTATAGGGGCAAGTGCTGTTAGCGAGCAGCACCTATGAAGGCCGGAACGGTACACGAGGGGGTGGGTGGCCAGCACCACGCCCGACCGCCTTTGTCTCCCCAGTGGCAATGTTTTTATCCACCAGGTACTCATTTGAGGCTGAGTCGATCTAGGGGAGGCCCAGGACCGGTTCAGATAATCATCACTGGTTGTTGGCCGTTAGCGGGAATCGAACCCGGGTCGCCAGGTTCATAGCACAGCGCGCTCACCGCTACACTACCGCTCCCCACACCACACAGGAACACACAGTGACACACACTCATAGGGACACCACACAGGAACACACAGGAACACACACTCATAGTGACACCACACAGGAACACACAGGAACACACAGTGACACACACTCATAGGGACACCACACAGGAACACACAGGAACACATGACACTGTGACACACTCACACCGTGGCAGAGTGACACACACAGTGACACACAGGAACACAATGACACTGTGACACACACACACACTCACCGTGGCAATGACACACACAGTGACACACAGTGACACACACAGTGACACACAGGAACACAATGACACCGTGACAGACACACACTCACCGTGGCAGTGACACACAGGGACACCACACAGGAACACACAGGAACACAATGACACTGTGACACACACCGTGGCAGAGTGACACACACAGTGACACACAGGAACACAATGACACAGTGACACACACAGTGACACACACTCATAGGGACACCACACAGGAACACACAGGAACACACACACACAGTCACACACAGTCACACACACAGGAACACAATGACACTGTGACACACTCACACCGTGGCAGTGACACACACAGTGACACACAGTGACACACACAGTGACACACAGGAACACAATGACACTGTGACACACACTCACCGTGGCAATGACACACACAGTGACACACAGTGACACACACAGTGACACACAGGAACACAATGACACCGTGACAGACACACACTCACCGTGGCAGTGACACACAGGGACACACACAGTGACACACAGGGACACAATGACACTGTGACACACACCGTGGCAGAGTGACACACACAGTGACACACAGGGACACACAGTGACACAATAACACTGTGACACACACACACCGTGGCAGAGTGACACACACAGTGACACACAGTGACACACAGGAACACAATGACACCGTGACACACACACCGTGTCAGAGTGACACACAGTGACACACAGTGACACAATGACACTGTGACACACACACACACACCGTGGCAGTGACACACACAGTGACACACAATGACACACACAGTGACACACAGGGACACAATGACACTGTGACACACACACCGTGGCAGTGACACACACACACAATGGCCCACACACGCACGCGCACAGCTACACGAACACATCCCGTACCTTAACCCCAAACGGGTGGAGGGCGAACTCGACTGAACTCGCACCCATCCCTTTCCACGCCCCCCCCACCCCCCGTACTATCGCACAGCCTAATTGCATCTTAATTGATGCTTCTAATGACCAGCACGGGAGCTGCTCCAGAGGGCATCAGGAGGCACGCGCGAGGGCTGTTTCACGGAAACCAACAGAATCCTCACATTGTTTTTGCCATCGTATTTGCGTCCCCTTTTTTTTGCCAGCGTCTCCTTACATATATAACGCAGCTGCGGATAATGGCAATTTTTTTTTGTAAAAAAAAAGTCTGAATATTTAAGTTACGTTTTATATGTTGACATTTATACTGTTACGATTTCCGACGAAGGTTTTTTTTAAAGGGTTAAATTGATCACAGCTAAAATAATTATTGGGTCATCGCATACAAGTCCAAGTGTGTCGTACACCCCTCCTCCACCCGACACAATCGAATAAATAAATAGCGTTGTCACGTGAACAAACACTGACGATTAATTGTTTGTCCCACGTGTTATTTACACCTGTCGGGTAGAGGAGGGTGCGACGACACACACGCATTGCCATTCTTTTCACGTGGCGATCCGACTCAAACATTCATCCACAGTGTTATCAAATCATGCATGTGCTATGCTATGGGGGCTATTGCCCGAAACGTCGCCTATTAATATATTCCTCCCCCCCCCCTCCACTTTACGACCACGTTGTAATTGACGAGCGTGTTGAGTACGGATGTTTTATTAACATAAATCACAATTATTGGTCGTGACAGGCCAAGCGGCGAATGCTCAAAGGCTCTAACGCATGAGCTCTGCCTGCCCGTCCGTCCGTCCGCCCGCCCGCCAGAGTAACGTGGAAGAGCCGCGGCATCTTTCGTGAATTAGCTTCAATCCGAACCAAAAAAAACACCCGTCAGTATGCGGCTGCCTTTCTTATCGTGGACTTTACCCTCGAGAGAAAATTAGCCATTTGATTTACAACAAACAAACAAACAAAAACGCGTTCACAGGACTTGGGAGGGAGGCACACACGACGCGACAGCAAAAAACAGCAGCGCTACAAAGTGCCAACCCTTGCTGCATGCAACGCGCTCACAGACTCCAGACGTGCGCGTGTTTTTTTCTTCCTTGCTATTTCAATCTGAGTGTACCTTGATAGGCAATGGTCGGTTCGTCTGCACACCCCCCACCACCACCACCCCCATGTGTGTCTGTTTGAGTTATTGCGAGCTCGCACGTGAAGACAGACCCCGGCGAAGTTGTTAACCTGCAGCTCCTGAAGACCTCATTCTTGTTTACAGTTTAACTTGACGAAGTTTCGTTCGAAATGAGACTTCTTTAAAGCCATCGGCGGTCAGGGATCTCGTAAACCATCGACAAACACACGTGTGCTTGTGTGTATCATTATGGGAGCGGTGATGCAGTGGTGAGCGCACCACGCTACGAACCCGGCGACCCGAATTTCATTCCCGCTCAAAACTAATAACAGCCGCGAACATTTGGACCTGTCGTGGACCTCCCCTCGCTCGACTCGGCCTTAAATCAGCCGTCGCCACCTCTCACGATCCTCCACCCATGGCACCCGCGCAGGAGCCGATTGTATCGCTCCATCTCCCCGAATATTCGGCAGGAAAAGAACTGTAATGTCTTAGAATAAAACTATGAACACTCTCATACATGGTGGTAATCAGTACCACCTACAACCAGTAGTGCATAACTTAAGGGATACATTTGTAGACTCCCATTTCAAATACACTCTTTAGTATAATACGATCTATGAATGGGGGGGGGGGGGTGTGTTCGATTCCCGGTCACGGCAGAGAAATCACTTGAACTTTTTTGACATATGAACCTTATGGCGAGACCCCGGGGTCCCATAAGCCCCCGGCTACCGCATAAACATTATATTATATATAATGTAAACATATTATAATGTAAACAAACACTTTGCTCTCTTTCACCAATGGGTTTTGAAGGATGGTGGCCAGTGTTGTCTTGTTAAACGATGCCGAAAACTACTTACCTGCAGTACCTCTATTTAAATACACTATCGAAAACGTAATTTACACCCCTCGTGTTTCCCAGTGTGGATGTGTGAACACACTTTGTAAACAGTACATCAAATAGTGCGCGTGTTCAATGCGCTGTTCATATTGTAACGAGCGTTTACACCAATGTTACTCTACGGAGCAGTGGGTCGCCGCTCCTCTTATCCGCATTGATACGAGCGGTACGTGGGGACTATGGCTTAACCGCAAAAACAAACCTATCTGCACAGATGCATACGGACAAGAGAAGTGTTATCAAACGGGAGGAATTAACGGTGCAACGCATCTCATCTGTTAAATATCTGCAGATTGTCATCGATTGATCCTGGCTGCAGACATTGGTAGTTCACAAATAATAATAAAGATAAGAGGGCAGATTCGCCGTATTATTATGCATACCGTGGTGACAAATAAAAATGACTTCAGTCGTGTAGGCAGTTTGAGCAGCTTTGGATAAGCCTTGTTATGATCCTGCCCATACCCGAGCATGGAGCGCATTCGCTTGTTCAGCTCTTGTGCGCCTTCATCCTCGCAGCTGCGCTTGGAGGACATCGCAACAGAAACGACCCGCGCCAGGTGGATCGCGGCGTTGATGTGCGTGGTGGGACCGAGTCGGCATAAATAAATTAATAACGAATTTTGACTTCCGTTTATTCGTGACCACAGAGTCATATAGAGGATGCGCAACGATGTTGCATCCTCTACGTGTCAGCTTAAACTTAGATTTAAAGTGGTACTGTTTAGTACAATATGCGCGGAGCGGTGGCGCAATGGTTAGCGCATTGCACTGCGAGCCTCGGAAACCTGAGTTCGATTTCCCCCCTTGTCCACGGCTATCATCAGTGGCGAGTGATCTCAAAACCAGTCCTGACCTCGTCTCTCCTTCCGACCCCCCTTCAACAACCCGCACTGACCAGCGTGGTGAAGTATGGTCAAACAACGCCCCATGTCCAACACGGTGTGGGGTGGTCTTCATCCAGAGCTGTAAACTTTAATAATCTGATAGTAAATTGTTGTCCTTGTTTTTAGCATTAAACTTGAATCATCATAAGCCATGGTTAATCCACTGCTGGATGAATACCTCCCGAAGCCCGTCACCATACGATAATCCACCTAACCGCCTGCACACAAGCTGATTTCATCACTCCATCTCCTCGGTTGGACGCCCAATATATTGACTTACTACAAACATACACGCTGACGTTTCGGGCAATGGCCCTTCTCCAGGACACAGAGAGATTTCGTCTATAACGCAACGCGATAACGGGTTGGAGGGGGAGGGGGGGGGGGTTACTCACGGATAGAAGAGGTGGAAGGTTGACGATGCGGGCGAGGGTGGGAAAGAGGTTGGTGGGTGTCAGGCTTATAAATGTGCACGCGCGCGTGTGTCGTTGGGTTGAGGGTGGTGAGAGAGTTGCGACAGGAGGCACAGCGCGTGCGGCCACGGGGAGTGGAGTGGCGTGGGGGGGTGTTTTTTATGAATGAACCAGCAGGTGAGCGGGGTTCAACAGCTGACCGCGCGGGCCCCCCCCCCCCCTTCTATACTGGGGCCCTAGCCCCGTCCCTGACAGCGAGCGACCGCTCGTAATTGGCTGGAGCGGCGAGGTGCGCGCGCACGTGCGGGGCTGACCAATTGAGGGGTCGCGAGTTGGGGGGGGGGGGAATCGTTGCCCCGCCCATCGTATTAGCGATGCCCCCCATGACCCCGCCTCCTGGCACGCCCCTCCCCTCTCTTCCTCGCAAGGACCCTCCCACTCTCCCGTGGGCATATGGTATTACATAAAGACAAAGATATCCCGTATAGCCTTCACAGGCAGTTTGGGAAAGCGTTGTTATAGAGAACGTGTATTAATTAAGGTCAACAGGGTATAAGGGAGGGTGAGTGGCATTTTGGGCTGTTGGATGAGTTTGTGGGTAAATGTATGGCTTGGTAAGTGCGAAGAGAGGTCTCAAACCAAATTATTTTATTTACCAGGTCATGCCCACTGAGCTCATAGCTATTTTTCAGAGGCGACCTGGCCACCCATGATTGCTCATCGAAGTGGCTGTTATCGTCACACGTAGGAATTTATAGCAGCAACCAATTCATCTAAACGCGTGTTTCTCAATGTGCAGGGTAGAAAATCCGGAGTAAAATCCACGTGTGGCAACTACAGGCATTCTATCGAGATTTGAAGCTTTCGTGACTGCAGTAATCCATACTCTTTGGTTCTTTCGGTAAAGCCACGTAGGTATAAAATACATTAAATCACGACGTTTCGATTGCAACACAAGCAGTCATCATCAGGTGGGAAAACCACAGCAATATTTTTTTACAGGCATCATTTTTTTTTTATTATAACTACAGGCATCTCCAGGGTCGAGAACAAACCCACGCAGTCTAAAGTGCCCACAGGCGAGGGAGATACCATCTCGCCTACTGCGGGAGGGGTTTGGTCATCTGTGAGTAGATGAGTGGGTTAACAGCTTAGTGGATGAGGAGGTGAGGGAGCTGCCGAGTAACTGAGCCACTGTGTGCGTAAGTGAATGGGCGGTTGAGTAAGTTTGTGAGTGGGTGCACAAGTGGGTGGGCGAGTACCTGGTGCGATGTATAAACATCACCATTGGGGAGAAAAAGGCGGCCGGTCGTGGTGCTGGCCACCTACCACCTCGTGTGCCGTGCCGACCTTCATAGGTGCTCGCTAACAGCACCTGCCCCAACAATCTGTTCATGCTGTAAAGTGGATCTTTGCCTCGATTGGGTGAGTGGGTGAGTGAGTGGTGTGGCCATAACCACGCCCGGTCGCCTTTGTCTCCCCAGTGATGTTTTTCTAATTTAATGCTGAGTCAACTTAAGGGAGGTTCAGATATTCGCCACTGATATTGGCCGTGAGCGGGATTCGAACTTGGGTTGCGGGTTTCGTAGGACGGTGGGCTAACCACTGTGCCACCGCTCCACTCCCAAATCAGCATCACGTATATCCATTAATAGTAATCATTTATCCACAACTACAAAATAGCCTCATAACTAATTATTGAACCGGCAGTATCATAATTACTCCTACCACTTTGTGATCCACCAACCATTCTCCGCACCTTCTAGGACCAAGATGAGACGATCGCATGGGCTGGGGAGGGGTTGGTGGTGCACGAAGCGATGGGTTTCATGATTATAAAGTTGATCCAATACTCAGTTAAATGCCCAGTGCATTTTTAAGGAAATCCTATTTTCACGTGTATAAGAGGCAGTGGACATACCGAGCTGTTAGCCCACTAATTACCAATTAACAGAACAGAATTTAAGCGATGAGTTGGTGACCGGACTGCGGTCACCAACTCATCGGTACATTTGAGATCCAGGTTTAATCACAAGCAGCGGCTGAGCCCGGGTTTTGAACATATGTTCACAGGCGGTACTGGCTCAGTGGAGTACGTCACTGAAGATTCACCTAGCTTCATCCAGCAGCGGAATGATAAAGGGCTGTACGCGTTTCATATGCCTCTACAGATTCACCGTTTTCAACAGATCATTGTGAGGAAGGTGATGCCACACTTACAGTCACCATCATCGTCAGCCATGATAAATCCACTGCTGGATGAAGACCTCTCCCAAGCCGCAACAATCTATCACGATCCTCCCACCGGCACCTGCACACGAGTTTATTGCATCGCTCGATCTCCTCCGTGGACGCGATCTGGGACACGCGCAGTCAAGAGCAGGGAGTCAACTAAGAGCGGCGAAGGTGGCGGTGTTTGCGATTACACCGCTTCCCTAGCTTGATCCCTCCCCATTTCCTCCCACCTTCATAGCCCCCACCCACCCACCCAACCCCTCATTGGGGAGGGGTTTGGTGGGGGTGGTGCTGATGAGAGCGAAGCGAGGCGACCTGACGCCTCGCCATCGTGAGAATGCGAGTGCCAGAATAACCACGCGGGTTCGCGGTGTTCCGCTGCGCGCGACGCGTGGCGAGACTTCACAAGCGGGGCGCGCCACTCACCTGCGGTGGTGTTCGAGGCTACCCCGTCGTTGGTATTCTCGACTAAAGGTGTTCGAGATTACACAACATTGAAGCTCTGTCGTCCCGACAGTTCTGTTCTTTCACCTGAAGAAGGCTGCTTGTGTTGTGGCCGAAACGTCGTGAGAATTTTATTTTGTTATTTTATTACTTTATTATTTTATTCTCATTCTACGTGACTTTACCGAAAGAACCAAAGAAGATGAATCCTTGCAGTCACGAAAGCTTTAAATCGAAAATTACACAATAGTTTTGATCGCCGCTATGCATGGTGTTGGACGTTACTCCGCAGTGGTGTTCGAGGCTATTTGACGTTCGAGGAAATTAACGGTGTTCGAGGTTACACGAAAGTGGCGTTCGACGCTATGAATGGCATTGGACGTTACGCCACAGTGGTGTTCGATGCTATTTGATATTCGAGGCTATCCGCCACCGTAGTGTTCGAGGCTACCCCACAAGTGGCATAGGCTATATTGACCTGTGGGGTGGTCGAGGCTATACAATGGTGTTTGCGGATAATATGGGGAGGTTTATTAAGGTGCTCAAATCAAGTATGCAGTGTGGTGTTCGAAGCTACTACGCGGGTGGCGGTTGCTATAAAGATGGGGTCCGAGTCACACTGGCGAGGGTGCTACGGGGTTAACAGTGGGCAGTATTTACTAAAATATAAATGTGAACTTTACGTTTGTCCAATATAACCTCACAAATGAAGAATTTATTAAAATATTGAAATATTGATGTTCATTATTCATACATACCGAAACACCCAAAGAGTATTCATACAAATATTTCTCAGAACCATACTCTTTGGTTCTTTCGGTAAAGTCACGTGACGTATAAAATACCTACGTGACTTTACCGAAAGAACCAAAGAATATGGATTCCTACAGTCACGAAAGCTTCAAATCAAGATCTCAGAACCATGTTTGGTTCTGAGATTCAACATCAGTAGCCAAACATTTTTGAGAACCATTGCCATAGATGACCCCTTCTCGAGGTTATTTGGCCTACTCTTCCATGCTGGGCAGTAGGGTACATTTTGGAAGTGCGTCGTGGGGTAGTTGAACACAGTGGCTGTAATTGGGGAAGTGATTGAGATTGGGTCGCCACCTACTGCCCTAACTATGTAACGACGCCTTTGCAATGGTCACGTTGCTATAATATACCAAGCCATTTTTTTGTTAGTTCACTGCTGGATGAAGGCCTCCTCCACGCCGTATCGGTCGAACTGAACGTGCTAACCACTGCACTTGCGCTCCCTGTACAATGGTCAGCTGAATGAGAATTGTTTGATAATGCACCATTATAAATACAACTATAATTAGGCAGAAGTTGGAGCTCGGCTGATAAAACCGTGAATGTAAACACATGATACTGGCAAAAAGGTATCTCATGATAGAAGCTGCTCACCCTGAGCTATGAAATGCTCTGATACGTGCATTGTCTTTGTACTGTTCGTCTCTGGTGCAGGCCAATCAGTTTTAAGACAATGCATTATACATTAACAGAACATCACGAGACCTCCTCTGCAGTATTACATGATAATAGATTTTCCCTTTTCTGGCAATAATAAAACAGCTGTGTTAAGATGTTAAAACACCAAACTGAAACCTTTCCAAGGAATCATGTCTGCATTAAACCACACAGGACTTGTGGTGAACATGCTGACAAAAAAAACATGCTGACAGTATGTGCATCGTCTTTGAAACTGATTGGTCCACACCAGAGACGGCTTTCTTTAGAGCCTCGTCTCACTGACAGTGTTCGACCAGAGGACGCCACAAGGCGAACAGCACAAAAACAACGCCACTATCAGGACATACTGTCAGAGCATGTTTTTTTTGTTTGCATGTTCACCACAAGTCCTGTGTGGTTTAATGCAGACATGATTCCTTGGAAAGGTTTCAGTTTGGTGTTTTAACATCTTAACACAGCTGTTTTATTATTGCAACTCCACGAGGTGAGAAGTTCCATGGAGCCCCAGGCCGAGGGAGATTGACAGTTCTTTTGTGTTTCTTCCATTTGCGAATAATCGCACCAACTGTTGTCACCTTCTCACCAAGCTGCTTGGCAATGGTCTTGTAGCCCATTCCAGCCTTGTGTAGGTCTACAATCTTGTCCCTGACATCCTTGGAGAGCTCTTTGGTCTTGGCCATGGTGGAGAGTTTGGAATTTGATTGATTGATTGCTTCTGTGGACAGGTGTCTTTTATACAAGTAACAAGCTGAGATTAGGAGCACTCCCTTTAAGAGTGTGCTCCTAATCTCAGCTCGTTACCTGTATAAAAGACACCTGGGAGCCAGAAATTTTTCTGATTGAGAGGGGGTCAAATACTTATTTCTCTCATTAAAATGCAAATCAATTTATAACATTTTTGACATGCGTTTTTCTGGATTTTGTTGTTGTTATTCTGTCTCTCACTGTTCAAATAAACCTACCATTAAAATTATAGACTGATCATTTCTTTGTCAGTGGGCAAACGTACAAAATCAGCAGGGGATCAAATACTTTTTTCCTCACTGTACATTTAACGCGTAAGCTTTTGCGACCAAAATGTTTTATTCATAACCGATATGTATGTCAGATTTGAGTAAGCAAAATGTGTGTCGTCCACTCTCCTCCACCCGACACAGCCATTTAATAAGCTTATATTATTTGGTTATTTCGGTAAAGTCACTTAGATAGAAAATAATAATAAAAACGTGAGTGTACTAGCAGTCTATAATGTAGACTGTAGCCTGGTAAACTGTAGCTTGGTTTTTAAGCTGGTGAGCGTATTGGCAGTCTATAATGTAGACTTATTTTGGTTCTTTCAGTACTAAAAATGAAATTAAACACAAAAACTACGACGTTTCGATCGCAACACAAGCAGTCATCATCAGGAAAAGGGGGGGGGGGGTTAGCCTCTAAAGTCAAACTTTATAAAGGTTTAGAGATGGGCTAAGTGTGTCAGTTTACCAGGCTACAGTCTACATTATAGACTGCCAGTTCGCCCACTTTATTTATTTATTATTTTTTCTATCTACGTAACTTTACCGAAAGAACCAAAGAATATCAATTCCTGCAGTCACGAAAGCTTTAAGTCAAAATTCAATAAGCTTTGTTAACGTGATGAACACACGCGTTGGTGTGTTATCACTGTGATCCACGCGGTACATTTGACAACTCGGTAGTCCGACGTTTCGCTGGTAACCTGCAGCCAGCATCATCAGGTCGTTGCCAGAAATCAGATTTGTGGCAAAATAAATGTAGACACTTACCATGTTTTGGTCTTTAAATGACCATAGTCTGCGCCTTCAGACGAATACAGTACATTGTTACGGCTTAAAACACAAGAGCAGGCAACCAAATATAAATGAGACATTATTTGGTGATGCTGCTGCAATGTTAGCAGTGGTACACAAGTACAAACAATAAAAAAACCTCAACACATTAGTCAATAACAACAACACTGCGCTGCCTTCAAAAAGGTAAACAAATATAGAAAGGCGACGTTCCGGGTAATGGCCCTTCACAGCAAATATATATTTACCTTGATTTATAATTGTGCTATGAACAAGGGACATTACCCGAAACGTCGATTTTTAAAGTAGTAATTTTATAGCTACGCACCAACGCGGTGCTGTTATTTACGAACGTGTTGAGTCTCCTTGTTAATGATTTATATTTACCTCATGGCTGTAACTTTCTTTGCTTTTATGATGCCCCCGGCCACTCTGTCAACGATACTCTATCCTGCTGTCTTCAGTTCTCAGCTGCTTAAACTATATATATTTTTTTATCAAACGTTTAATATCAAACAAATTCGAACATTAAACCGTAACAGATAAAAAAAATCCCGCCAATTTTGTGCCCCCACCCCCCGCTACGCCCCCCCCCCCCCACTCAACACCCCTCCCCCCTTATTTAGATAACGTTGCTGCTAACACATTCCTGCGGAGGGAGCTGGTAGGAACGTCGGGTTGCTCGGTCAATGGCCAGGGTCAACGGCGGCACCACGTGGTGTGTTCCGCAAATATGCCCGACTGTGAGGGCGGGCACAAGCCAGTGTGAGTAGGTTAAACGTTGAGTTTTATAAGGGCACCACGGGGTGACCAGCCCCTCCCCACCCAGCCCCACCCCTCACCCAGGCCCACCCCTCCCACCCCTCACCCAGCCCCACCCTCCACACCCAGCCCCTCCCCACCCTCCCCACCCAGCCCCTCCCCACCCAGCCCCACCCCTCACCCAGGCCCACCCCACCCACCCCTCACCCAGCCCCACCCTCCACACCCAGCCCCTCCCCACCCAGCCCCACCCCTCACCCAGCCCCACCCCTCCCACCCCTCACCCAGCCCCTCCCTCCCCACCCAGCCCCTCCCCTCCCCACCCAGCCCCACCCCCACCCAGCCTCTCACCACCCAGCCCCTCCCCACCCTCCCCTCCCCTCTCCACCCAGCCCCACCCCTCCCATTTTTGGATGCACGACGGACGGACACAATAATCCCCTGTGGGCTGGTGGTGTAACCAGGAGGTTCCTACCAGTATAACTTTCCACAATGACAAGCCACTTTGTTCAGCTATAATTTGTTGCCAGCTCGCTTCTAAAAAATAATCTAATAGCTGGTGACATTACATTTTTTTTAGTTTTTACATATGAATATTTCACGTTATTTATTTACATTTCCTGTACTTTACCCTCCGTGTTTTTTTCTACCGTTTGTCCTTGTAAGGTTCTGAGCCCGTGCTCCTACTGGACATCTGTGAAAAAGAGCTTTATAGCTCATCGGATTCCTCCTGCAGTATAAATATATCTGATTCTGATCCCCCTCCACACCCCTCCCCCATCTACTGGACATCTGTGAGAAAAGAAAGAGCTTTATAGCTCATCGGATTCCTCCACGATATAAACATCTGATCCCCCCCCCTCCCGCCACATCCTCCCCTCATCTATTAAACATCTGTAAAAAAAAGAGCTTTACAGCTCATCGGATTCAACCGATCTGATGTAATAACCCCGACGCAACACGGCGGACGGAAGCCATCTTTGTCAGGGAGCATGGGGTGTGGAGCCGGAAGTGACGTCCCCCGGCACGCCGCTACTTCCGGGAGACATCGGCGGGCATGACGGCGATGGCGGACACTGAGGATGGCCGCTGCTGCCAGGCGGAGGAGGAGGAGGACGAGGAGGAGGAGGATGGGGACGGCATGGAGCTCGACCCGGGCGGCGACGGCGACGATGACGACGACGACACCAGCCCGGAGCCCATCGCGGACCCCGAGGACGACAGCAGGTGCCTCGCGGGCGGCGGGGGGAAGCGACGGGCGATGCGGAATTTTTTTTTTCGCTGGCGGTGTTTTGGGGGGTGAAGATTTGGGAAGAGGCGTGGGGGGGGGCTGGTGTGCGGGGGGGTATTTGGCGTTGAGGCCCTCGAGGATTTTGGGGGGGCCCTGTGTGTGTGTGTGGGGGGGGGGGGCTCTGTGGCATTCTTCCTCCCTTGTTCCCGCGGTCCCCTCAGACTCGTGGACTCGTGGCGTTACTGGGGTCGTTCGGTTGGCCGTGTCTTTTTTTGTGGGGTGGTTATTTGGTTTCTCGGTAGTCTCGTGGTTCCCCTTTAGTCGTGAGGTTTTCTTGGCGTCCATGCTATCCCTTTAGTTTTGGGGTCTAGGGGTTTATTTTTGGGGTGGGTTCGGAGTCCCCTCAGCATTGATCAGTGTGGGAGTTCACGTAGTCTTGGGGCCTTGGGCTTCTAGAAGTTTCCTGGTTGTTCGGGTGACAGGGTTTTCATGTTTTTGGGGTTATTTGAGTATCGGGGGTCTTTGAGATCCCCTTGGTTTTGCTGGTAGTGATTGTGTGGTGAGTATAGTGACGTGTGCTGGTAATGGTGGACTTGACGTGTGGCGGGTGGTGGTGGTTTACAGTGGTGATGCGCCTGGCGGTGGTGATAACGTGATGTTGGTGATTTGATGGCAGTCGTGGTTAGTGATGTGTGTGGTGATTGATGGTGATGTGTAGTTGTGATGGTGATGTGTGGCTTGGTGGTGCATACGCTGCCAACACCATTGAGGATCAGCATCATTAGAAATCCCACCGTAGAAGGCCGTATTCACCATCAACACCATTATCAGCACCATTAATACCATGAACATCACCACGACCATGAATACAGACCACAGTATCATCGCCATACTATCACAAACATTGCTACCACTCTCATCAGCACCGCTATCGCCATCACCACCACTATCATCATCTTCACCGCTATTGCCATGCTTTCACAGATACATCGTTCCGACAAATACCCTTTCGATGAAGATGCACCCTGCATTTCACAAACGGCTCATTTATTTTGTGTAGATACCCAGTCAGTAACGTCCTAAAAGTGGAAATGGTGGACTTGATGTGTGGCGGCGGTGGTGGTGGCTTATAGTGGCGATGCGTCTGGCGGTGGTGATAACGTGATGTGTGATGTTGGTGATTTTATGGCAGTAGTGGTTAGTGATGTGTGTGGTGATTGATGGTGATGTGTAGTTGTGATGGTGATGTGTGGCTCAATGGTGCATACACTGCCAACACCATTGAGGATCATCATCCCCACCAATGCCACCATAGAGACCGTATTCACCATCAACATCATTATCAGCACCATTGATACAATGAACATCACGAGCACTACCATGAATACAGACCACAGTGTCATCGCCATACGATCACAAACATTGGCACCACCCTCATCAGCACCACTATCGCCATCACCACCACTTGCATCACCATCACCACTATCGCCGTACTTTCACAAACACCATCATTGTTACGATAAATACCCTTTCGATGAAGATGCATCCTACATTTAAAATAAACGGTCTGTAACGCCCTAAAAGTAGAAATAACAAATATTGACCATAGAACAGGGCCCGGTTTTTTAAATGGCTTTTAGATTGAAATAGGCCAGCAAAAAAGATGAAACCTAAAAAAAATGAAAGCCTATGTTATTTAAAACCCAATCTCACGCGCTTTAATATTTAACTTTTAGCTTATTGTTCATTTTGAATTTGATGCTGTTGGGGTCTTTGAATTTGATTCTTTCACCTCCTGAGGGCCTTTCAATTTGTCATTGTATCCTTCCAATGGTCTTTTAATTTGCCACTGCGACTTGGTAGTTTGTACCTGTCAGGGCCTTTTCATTCACCACATCAACCTTTGCACACATTTTAATTATTATTTTGTATCACTATATTTATTTACCCTGGAAAGCCTAAATTCGATTTCAGGAAGGTCTTGCTAAGAGGGTGAAGACTACTGCTATGTGTTTCCCAATTGAGTAAAAATATTCACTATCGCTGACACACAGTGGCCTGCTCTTCCTAGAATGACTTCACGGGGATCTTCAGCATCCGCTCTGAAGCAGACTGCATGGCATATTCTTAAAATTAATACGCACCGCGGTATTCACCAGGCTGGCCATGGGCTCGAGCCGCAAACCTTCAAAAGCAAGTGAGACCTCACTACCACTGGGCCATGTCACCACCGCTGATTGAATCAGAAGGCACAGTTTCAAACGAAAGGTTAATATCACCTTTACTTTGTGACACTTCCATCTCTCAATTGTGTGTCCTGGGTCGTCTGGCACGTGATAATATGAAAATAATATTTTACAATCAGTCAGGAGTGCCACAGTGACGTCGATGTAGCCTCACTCCTATACTTTTAAATAATTAAAAATGTTCTCTCTCTCTATATTTTTATTCGGTTTGTGCCAGCGATGTGTGTGCATTCATCGCTTGCGCAAAGTGACGAGCCGTTTGTGGTGACCCAGGTCGCTTTTGAAAAATGACTTAATACCTCAGTGGGCCTTGTATTGGTAGTTTGGGGGATGATTTAGTGTTGTGTTTGTATGTGTGTTGGGTGATTTTTTTTACCTCTCTTGTACTGTGCACTCCTATCGTGGTTTTGTGCTGTTTGTTGTTGTAACGTTTTTACCCCGTTGCCCCTACTGGAGATCTGTGACAAGAGAGCTTTATAGCTCATCGGATTCCTCCTGCAGTATACATTAATATTCTGATTCTGTAACAGAAGGGCTCACAGAAGCAGATGTCGTAGAATTGTTTCTGAAAGCCATTAAAGTGAACTATTTTTATCCACACTCGGGGGGGGGGGGGGGGGTGGTGGCAGGGTGGAGGCCTGGGTGCACTTCCCACAACCCCTACTAGGGGTAAATGTTCATCTCGTGGCATTTAGGTATTTTAAAATGCCTCTGCTGGAATCTTTTTCTTTCTGCCAAATTAGGTTCAAATGAAAATTTTGAAGAATGTTATTTTTTTGTTGATTTTTGGCTTAGGTCATGTAATAGTTGGGACCAACATTGTGTGGTGGAAACCCTCCACCACACAACACAGCCAAACAAGCAAAAATGCGATGCATGCAAGCGCTTAACAGTGCGCCGATCATTATTGTTCGGCCCACTCACATGTGAGTTGTAGAACAATTCTCACATTCAAAGCTTGCCACATTAGATATGCGACATTTCGTTTTCAACCACGTCAAGCATCATCGGGACAGGATCGAGAGTGTGATAATAAATGTACATTTTATGCGCGGTTATTGGTAACCATCAACTCGCAACACTCGGAACCAAGTTTACTCACAGCTCAGTCTATGTGAGTCTGTGGGTCTCTATGCGAGTCAATGAGTGTCTGTGTAAGTCGTCGGTGAATGGGCTGAGACCATCATCTCACTACACTCGAGAACCCGGTTAAATCACGGGCGGCAGAAGCCAGGCTTTCAATCCAGCAGCTCGGTGGTGCTCACTCCGTGGCCTCTGAACTCTGATCCATCTGGCCACCTCCACTCGCATAGTCGCGTGTTTTTTTTTTGTAACACAACGCCCCTGCTCGCTGCAGTGATGTCGCGGGAGTGACACGGTGCCAGCGGTCCCAGCGGTCGCCGTTCGCCGCTGAAGTTTCGCGGCCCCCCTGGTCATTACTGCATTTGTATTTATAGTAAAAAAAAATTGCGCGCCATTTGGTTCGCGCTAGACGTCGAAGATCCTTTCAACGTTATTCGAAATGAGCAGGCCATTGTGTGCCGGCGTCATGGTCGATAGCTGCCAAGGTAAGGACACGGTCACTGAGGTTTGTGGTCTTCAAGTATGGGTGATTCTGTTGCCAGTCTCGTTATAAAAGTATTTTTTTTATTTTATGTTCCTCATTTTGCTAAATCGCACCGCTCTTGCTCAAATGAATGTGGACCAGAGGCTCACCTCTGTTGGCAGCCCTGAGGCAGTGGTGGACATTGCACATTCCCATGGCGGGGACAAGTGCTGGTGTTGACCTCCCTTGACCTTTCGTGAGGTGACAATATATTACCTTACTTGGCCAGCAAGAGGGAATCTGACTTTTACAAATGCTCCCAAATAAAACCATGCTAAGAGTTGCCACATCACATCTATGCCCACCACCAACACAGCAAGAGCTGTGAGCACCACCATCACTATAACCACAGCCACTACTATTGCCATAACCTTCACCACATGAACACATTCACAACATGAAGACAACCACAACACCGCTGCCGCTCTGACTACCACGACCACCATCACCACCAATTCCACCACAGCCACTTACCACCACAACATCATGACTTCAACCATCAACACAGCCACAGTTAATACTGCAATTACATGGATAACCACCACCAATGCAAGGACAGCTACCTCCGCCGCCACTACCAACGCAACAGCCATGCATGTCACCATCACCGCCACCACGACGCTGCCACCACCCATTGCCACTACAACCACGACCAACAACCACCAACATCCTACCACAACTGCCACCACCACAACAGTCAGTATAAAACCACAGCCACCACCGCATCAGCAATCACCAATGTTGCCACAACAACACACAAAGCACCAAAACACCACTAACACAACCGCCACCACAACCACCGCGACAGCAACGCAAACCACTGCGACTAAAATCCTCAGCAACCAAAACTCGCACCACAACAACCACCGTGACTAAGAGCAGCAGCAGCAGCAGCAGCGGTTGCCACTAACGCAGCGCAACCACAAAGCACAGCCACTGCTGTCCTTCCACAAAGTAGTCACCATTTTATCCATTATCGAGGGACGGTGGTGGCGGTGGTGGCGGTGGTGGTGATGGGCGGCGCGAAGTGCGGCGTGGGATCGGCGCTTGGTGCCGTGAATGATGCGCCTGGTTGCGGCAGGCATTCGGCCGGAGCCGCTTTTGTAGTTTTGTAGAATTTACTTTTTTAATTCATGGCTCTCGTGCCCTCACGATGATGATGCTGCTGATGATGATGATTGATGACTTTAAACACCCGAGCCTACGGAGCATTTACGCTCTAAACGGATATACAAAATACCGTGGAAACTGCAGTAGTAGAACCAACAAACATGCACTCAGGGAAATATAAATTGGCCGCAGATTACGAAATGTGTGAACGAACAAGTTCACAGTGATAGGAACTATAGTTCATGGCAAAATAATATAACTTCATCACGACCACGGTTGACATCAGTGGTAACCCAATGTTGTGTGTTGGTAAGGCACGTGTTCCATGTTGTGTGTGTTGGTGAGGCACGTGTTCCATGTTGTGTATGAGTGTGTGTGTTGGTAAGGCACGTGTTCCATGTTGTGTGTGTTGGTGAGGCACGTGTTCCATGTTGTGTATGAGTGTGTGTGTTGGTAAGGCACGTGTTCCATGTTGTGTGTGTTGGTAAGGCACGTGTTCCATGTTGTGTATGAGTGTTGGTGAGGCACGTGTTCCATGTTGTGTGTGTTGGTAAGGCACGTGTTCCATGTTGTGTGTGTTGGTGAGGCACGTGTTCCATGTTGTGCATGAGAGTGTTGGTAAGGAATTTGTTCTATGTTGTGTATTCGTGTGTTTTATCTTAGTAAGGCACGTATGCCACGTGTATCAGTGTTATTTGTGTGACTAAGGCACATATTTCATGTTGTGTATTAGTGTGTGTTTGTTAGTAAGGCACACGTTTCATCTAGCTTACCTTTGTCGCTGTAACCTGCCGCTGATGTTCTCTGCGCACATTCAAAATCTCTCCTGCACGGTATCCACGCCGCAGCCTGTATTGTTTGAACGAGGGAGGGGGGGGTGTCGTGACTCGTGTATTGAGAACCCCTGAGTTTGGAGTGAGCCAGTGAGGTGAGATCATGGCTGGGAGGGTCATGTTGGTGGCGTTGGGTGGCAATGGCCGGGTGACGCATGCGTTGTGCCTCTTGGCAAGCCGCCTCTTTCCCACCGCCTCGCTGCGCTCTCCCCATGCTACACTGACGCCGTGCCCTTACGGAATTGGTCCCCAAACACATCGGGTTTTTTCTGCAGCCAATGTTACGGTTCGTTTATACGTATAATTTTTTTTTATTTCTTTGTTGGTATCGCGTTAAGATCTGTTTTTTTTCCCTGTGTTGGTTTTACTCGGATTTAAATAAGCCGGGTTCAGGTGACGCGGTTATTCTGACTTTCCTGGCTTTTGACTCAAAGATGCTTGACGCAGTTTCAGGTGGAAGCATCATGTCTTATTGAGCGAACGTAGGTAGTTGAGAATTGTTATTTCAATTCACCGGTAGGTCGAGCTGAAACAATGGTAACTTGTGCGTCCGTTAAAACGCTTGTACCTTGTCACAATTTGATTTGTTTGGCTGAGTCGGGTGGTTATGATGTCTTTAAGTCCTGGCCTTAAAGACATCCCTCCCCCCTGCCCCACTGCTCAATTTCACGATGATGCCTGAGGAGGGCAAGACTATCTGAGTAGTGGGTTTGGACTATCTGAGTAGTGGGTTTGGACTGCCTGAGTCGTGGGTTTGGACTGCCTGAGTCGTGGGTTTGGACTGCCTGAGTCGTGGGTTTGGACTGCCTGAGTCGTGGGTTTGGACTGCCTGAGTCGTGGGTTTGGACTGCCTGAGTCGTGGGTTTGGACTGCCTGAGTCGTGGGTTTGGACTGCCTGAGTAGTGGGTGGAGCTGGCGAACACGTGGCGTTTACCCGTTTACTGACTGACGTTGGATGTCACCGTGGTGTCCGTGTGTGTGGGAGGGGGAGCGGTGGTTAGCGCATTGTGCTATCATCCCTACCTAATCGAGTTAAATTCCCGCTGGCGACCAAATAACGATGGCGATAATTTGAACCACTGTTGACTCAGCCTTAATTGAGGACCTATGCACGGTGTGTAAACATCAGCACTGGGGAGACAAAGGGGGCTGGGTGTGGTGTTGGCGACCCACCCCCTCGTGTGCCGTTCTGGCCTTCATAGATGCTCGCTAACAACACCACTTGCCCCGAGGATCTGTTGAAAGCTACTCGGGAGATCTTGACCTGTTGTGTGTGTGTGTTGTATTGAAAACCCACAGAAACGCGGAGTTCAATAAGGAAAAAGGCAACGAATATTACATCAAGAAACACTACAACGAGGCCTACAACTACTACACCAAGGCGATTGGTGAGCACAGAGCTCATGTCATCTCAAACCCCGCGTCATCTCAAACCTCTCGTCATCTCACACCCCGCGTCATCTCAAACCCCGCGTCATCTCAAACCCCGCGTCATCTCACACCTCGCGTCATCTCACACCTCGCGTCATCTCACACCTCGCGTCATCTCAAACCCCGCGTCATATCAAACCTCGCGTCATCTCAAACCCCGCGTCATCTCACACCCCGCGTCATCTCAAACCCCGCGTCATCTCAAACCTCGCGTCATCTCAAACCTCGCGTCATCTCACACCCCGCGTCATCTCACACCTCGCGTCATCTCACACCTCGCGTCATATCACACCTCGCGTCATCTCAAACCTCGCGTCATATCACACCTCGCGTCATCTCAAACCTCGCGTCATATCACACCTCGCGTCATCTCAAACCTCGCGTCATATCACACCTCGCGTCATCTCAAACCTCGCGTCATCTCACCTCGCGTCATCTCACACCTCGCGTCATCTCACACCTCGCGTCATATCACACCTCGCGTCATCTCAAACCTCTCGTCATCTCAAACCTCGCGTCATCTCAAACCCCGCGTCATCTCAAACCCCGCGTCATCTCAAACCTCGCGTCATCTCACACCTCGCGTCATCTCACACCTCGCGTCATATCACACCTCGCGTCATCTCACACCTCTCGTCATCTCAAACCTCTCGTCATCTCAAACCCCGCGTCATCTCAAACCCCGCGTCATCTCAAACCTCACGTCATCTCAAACCCCGCGTCATCTCACACCTCGCGTCATCTCACACCTCGCGTCATCTCAAACCTCGCGTCATCTCACACCTCGCGTCATCTCAAACCTCTCGTCATCTCAAACCTCGCGTCATCTCAAACCTCGCGTCATCTCAAACCTTGCGTCATCTCAAACCTCACGTCATCTCAAACCTCGCGTCATCTCAAACCTCTCGTCATCTCACACCCCGCGTCATCTCAAACCTCGCGTCATCTCAAACCTCGCGTCATCTCAAACCTCGCGTCATCTCAAACCTCGCGTCATCTCAAACCTTGCGTCATCTCAAACCTCGCGTCATCTCAAACCCCGCGTCATCTCACACCTCGCGTCATCTCAAATCCCGCGTCATCTCAAACCTTGCGTCATCTCAAACCTCGCGTCATCTCACCTCGCGTCATCTCACACCTCGCGTCATCTCACACCTCGCGTCATCTCAAACCTCGCGTCATCTCAAACCTTGCGTCATCTCAAACCTCACGTCATCTCAAACCTCGCGTCATCTCAAACCTCTCGTCATCTCACACCCCGCGTCATCTCAAACCTCGCGTCATCTCAAACCTCGCGTCATCTCACACCTCGCGTCATCTCAAACCTCGCGTCATCTCAAACCTCGTGTCATCTCAAACCCCGCGTCATCTCACACCTCGCGTCATCTCACACCTCGCGTCATCTCAAACCTTGCGTCATCTCAAACCTCGCGTCATCTCAAACCTTGTGTCATCTCAAACCTTGCGTCATCTCACACCCCGCGTCATCTCACACCCCGCGTCATCTCACACCTCGCGTCATCTCAAACCTTGCGTCATCTCAAACCTCTCGCGTCATCTCAAACCCCGCGTCATCTCAAACCCCGCGTCATCTCAAACCCCGCGTCATCTCAAACCCCGCGTCATCTCAAACCTCGCGTCATCTCAAACCTCGCGTCATCTCAAACCTCGCGTCATCTCAAACCCCGCGTCATCTCAAACCTCGCGTCATCTCAAACCTCGCGTCATCTCACACCTCGCGTCATCTCAAACCTCGCGTCATCTCAAATCCCGCGTCATCTCAAACCTTGCGTCATCTCAAACCTCGCGTCATCTCACCTCGCGTCATCTCACACCTCGCGTCATCTCACACCTCGCGTCATATCACACCTCGCGTCATCTCAAACCTCGCGTCATATCACACCTCGCGTCATCTCAAACCTCGCGTCATATCACACCTCGCGTCATCTCAAACCTCGCGTCATATCACACCTCGCGTCATCTCAAACCTCGCGTCATCTCACCTCGCGTCATCTCACACCTCGCGTCATCTCACACCTCGCGTCATATCACACCTCGCGTCATCTCAAACCTCTCGTCATCTCAAACCTCGCGTCATCTCAAACCCCGCGTCATCTCAAACCCCGCGTCATCTCAAACCTCGCGTCATCTCACACCTCGCGTCATCTCACACCTCGCGTCATATCACACCTCGCGTCATCTCACACCTCTCGTCATCTCAAACCTCTCGTCATCTCAAACCCCGCGTCATCTCAAACCCCGCGTCATCTCAAACCTCACGTCATCTCAAACCCCGCGTCATCTCACACCTCGCGTCATCTCACACCTCGCGTCATCTCAAACCTCGCGTCATCTCACACCTCGCGTCATCTCAAACCTTGCGTCATCTCAAACCTCACGTCATCTCAAACCTCGCGTCATCTCAAACCTCTCGTCATCTCACACCCCGCGTCATCTCAAACCTCGCGTCATCTCAAACCTCGCGTCATCTCAAACCTCTCGTCATCTCAAACCTTGCGTCATCTCAAACCTCGCGTCATCTCAAACCTCGTGTCATCTCAAACCCCGCGTCATCTCACACCCCGCGTCATCTCACACCTCGCGTCATCTCAAACCTCGCGTCATCTCAAATCCCGCGTCATCTCAAACCTTGTGTCATCTCAAACCTCGTGTCATCTCAAATCCCGCGTCATCTCAAACCTTGCGTCATCTCAAACCTCGCGTCATCTCACCTCGCGTCATCTCACACCTCGCGTCATCTCAAACCTCGCGTCATATCACACCTTGCGTCATCTCAAACCCCGCGTCATCTCAAACCTCACGTCATCTCAAACCTCGCGTCATCTCAAACCTCTCGTCATCTCACACCCCGCGTCATCTCAAACCTCGCGTCATCTCAAACCTCGCGTCATCTCAAACCTTGCGTCATCTCAAACCTCGCGTCATCTCAAACCTCGTGTCATCTCAAACCCCGCGTCATCTCACACCTCGCGTCATCTCACACCTCGCGTCATCTCAAACCTTGTGTCATCTCAAACCTCGTGTCATCTCAAACCCCGCGTCATCTCACACCCCGCGTCATCTCACACCTCGCGTCATCTCAAACCTTGCGTCATCTCAAACCTCTCGCGTCATCTCAAACCCCGCGTCATCTCAAACCCCGCGTCATCTCAAACCTCGCGTCATCTCAAACCTCGCGTCATCTCACACCTCGCGTCATCTCAAACCTCGCGTCATCTCAAATCCCGCGTCATCTCAAACCTTGCGTCATCTCAAACCTCGCGTCATCTCACCTCGCGTCATCTCAAACCTCGCGTCATCTCAAACCTCGCGTCATCTCAAATCCCGCGTCATCTCAAACCTTGCGTCATCTCAAACCTCGCGTCATCTCAAACCCCGCGTCATATCACACCTCGCGTCATCTCAAACCTCTCGTCATCTCAAACCTCGCGTCATCTCAAACCCCGCGTCATCTCACACCCCGCGTCATCTCAAACCCCGCGTCATCTCACACCTCGCGTCATCTCAAACCTCTCGTCATCTCAAACCTCGCGTCATCTCAAACCCCGCGTCATCTCACACCTTGCGTCATCTCAAACCTCTCGTCATCTCAAACCTCGCGTCATCTCAAACCTCGCGTCATCTCAAACCCCGCGTCATCTCAAACCCCGCGTCATCTCAAACCCCGCGTCATCTCAAACCCCGCGTCATCTCACACCTCGCGTCATCTCAAACCTCGCGTCATCTCAAACCTCGCGTCATCTCAAACCTCGCGTCATCTCAAACCTCGCGTCATCTCAAACCTCGCGTCATCTCAAACCTCGCGTCATCTCACACCCCGCGTCATCTCAAACCTCGCGTCATCTCACACCTCGCGTCATCTCAAACCTCGCGTCATCTCACACCTTGTGTCATCTCACAACTTGCGTCATCTCACACCCCGCGTCATCTCAAACCCCGCGTCATCTCAAACCTTGCGTCATCTCACACCTCGCGTCATCTCAAACCTCGCGTCATCTCAAACCTCGCGTCATCTCACACCTCGCGTCATCTCAAACCCCGCGTCATCTCACACCTCGCGTCATCTCACACCTCGCGTCATATCACACCTCGCGTCATCTCAAACCTCGCGTCATCTCAAACCCCGCGTCATCTCACACCCCGCGTCATCTCACACCTCACGTCATCTCAAACCTCGCGTCATCTCAAACCTCGCGTCATCTCACACCCCGCGTCATCTCAAACCCCGCGTCATCTCACACCCCGCGTCATCTCACACCTCGCGTCATCTCAAACCCCGCGTCATCTCAAACCCCGCGTCATCTCACACCTCGCGTCATCTCAAACCTCGCGTCATCTCAGACCTCGCGTCATCTCAAACCTCGCGTCATCTCAAACCTCGCGTCATCTCACCTCTCGCGTCATCTCAAACCTCGCGTCATCTCAGACCTCGCGTCATCTCAAACCTCGCGTCATCTCAGACCTCGCGTCATCTCACACCTCGCGTCATCTCAAACCTCGCGTCATCTCAAACCCCGCGTCATCTCAAACCCCGCGTCATCTCAAACTCCGCGTCATCTCACACCCCGCGTCATCTCAAACCTCGCATCATCTCAAACCTCGCGTCATCTCAAACCCCGCGTCATCTCAAACCTCGCGTCATCTCACAACTTGCGTCATCTCAAACCCCGCGTCATCTCAAACCCCGCGTCATCTCAAACCCCGCGTCATCTCAAACCTCTCGCGTCATCTCAAACCTCGCGTCATCTCAAACCCCGCGTCATCTCAAACCCCGCGTCATCTCAAACCCCGCGTCATCTCAAACCTCGCGTCATCTCAAACCCCGCGTCATCTCACAACTTGCGTCATCTCACACCTCGCATCATCTCAAACCCCGCGTCATCTCACACCTCCCTTCGTGACTCGCTGTAGGAATTATGTGCACATTATGATCAAACGATGAGCATAATTGGCGTTGGCGCTATCATTCTTACGGCGTTGCAAGGCGATTTGTCACGAAGGAAGGTTCTGCTGTGTCACACCAGGGGGCGGTGTTGCTGCTGTCCCTGCTTGTGTGTGTGATCGTGACTGAGTAATTTCCAGGAAAATTTTCAGCGTTGGGATGCTTTGGCCAATATCATGTGCATCGTGTGTGGGTTTCTTTTAGCTGTGGGAGGATATTGGAAAACCTGGAGAACCGAGTTGGATTCTCGCGCGCACGGCTAACAGTCATTATAGAATATCTGAACCAGTCTCAGGCCTCCTCCTAGGTCGACTCAGTCTTACATGAGACAAGTATAGTCTGCAGTGGTTTCACACTAAGGTTGAGTATAAGGTTTTGCGTTTAAATGCCAAAGCATCTCGAAATCGCCTTCCATCACAACTCATCGCCTCTTGTCATGCCGGAGCTGTAGTTTAATTATTCTTGTTTCTTTGCCTAGGAATCCGCCTCGTGTCAGCTGCCCCGGTGTGGCACAGCTGACGCAGCACCGGCCCCCAAGTTGGCATGAATCTGTCACCTTTAAGTTCTTCCGACGATCGCGTTTCAACTGACGTGTTCGCTTTCTCCTCTCTGATGAACAATACCTCCCCCCCTCCCCCCCCGGCCATTCCTCTCTCCTCCTTCCCCCTCCATTGCGGTCCCCAGAGTTGTGTCCGTCAAATGCCAGTTACTACGGCAACCGCTCAGCGACGCTCATGATGCTGTCGCGCTACCGCGAGGCGCTCGAGGATTCCCAGAAGGCTGTGCGGCTCGACGACACATTTGTGAAGGTAGTGGCACGTTCAGGGGTTGAATCAGGGGTGCTGAGTCAGGGGTGTGAGGGGTTAGGCATAATGGCTATGGGTTATGGGTAATGGTAAGGGGTGAGGTGAGAGGTTAGGGGTGAAAAGAAGGGGCTAAAGTTTTGTGGATTCAGTTTAGAGTTATCAGTACAGGCAAGGGTTATGTATAGGATTATATTTGGGGTTAGGAGCTAGGGATATTGATGGTGGCTAGGGAGTAGGATGAGATTTGTGGTTATGTTTAGGAGTTGGGGGTTTTGGGTTAGGGTGAAGAGTTTTGAATAGTCATCTGGATTACTGGCGAGGGATAAGGGTCGGTGTTTGAAGATATGTTTATGGGTTAGGATGACACGCTTAGGTTAGGAGTTGGGTCTGCTGGTTAAGGTTATGGGAAAGGGATCGGGGTTAGGGTTATGGATAGGCTTTGTGTATGTTCACTGCTTATGTGCATCACGTACGTCTTTGTGTGCAAGTGCATGAATACGGCCGACGCCAGTGACAAATATCTGAATCGGTCCTGGGTCTCCCCTAGGTTGACTGAGCCTCAAATGAGTAGCTGGTGCGGTGTGTAAACATCGCCACTAGGGAGACAAAGGCGGCTGTGCGTGGTGCTGGCCAGCCAACCTTTCGTGTGCTGTGCCTACCTTCATAAGTGCTGCTCGCGAACAGCACTTGCCCCAAAAAGTCTGTAAAGGCTATGCGGGGGAGTTTGTCTTTGAATACCAGTTTGTGCGTGTGTCCTCTCTCCGGTGTCCTCTCCCCTCAGGGTCACCTCAGGGAAGGGAAGTGCCACGTGGCGCTGGGATCGTCAAATGCATCTGTGCGGTGCTTCCAGAAGGTTTTGGAACTGGAGCCCAGCAACAAGCAGGCGGAGCAGGAGGTTAGACACGCATGCACTCACTCACACGCACACTCGCACACACACACTCATACACACACACACTCACTCACGCACGCACACACACATGCACTCACTCACGCGCACACACGCACTCACTCACGCACGTACTCATGCACACACACACTCGCTCACGCACGCACACACACATGCACACTCGCACGCACGCAAGCACACACGTGCGCAGATACACAGGCGTGCACACACAGGCATGCACGCACATTCGCACGCATGCACTTGCATGTAGTTACGCACGCACTCACGCACCCACTCACACACTCACGCATGCACTTATGCACACGCACGCAGGCACGCGCACACACACACACACGACCCCATTGTGCATTTGACGTTGGGACAGACCCAGGTACTCAGCAACCCACTTAACCCATTAGGGATGTTTTTCAGTCGTGGGGATGTTTTGTGTTTGTTTAGCTATGGAAGGAAACTGAAGAACTTGGACGAGAGCCACGTGAAACAGGGGGGAGAGATCATACAAACTCCACACTCACGCACACCATCACACACTCGCACTGCAGAACATGGGACATCATAAACTCCGCACACACACACCATCACACACTTGCACTCTGCAGAACAGGAGAGGTCGTACAAACTCCACACACACACGCACACACCATCACGCACTCACACTCTTCAGGTCAGGGGAGATCATACAAACTCCGTACTCACACACACCATCACCACACATCATCACACATCATCACACACTCGCACTCTGCAGAACAGGGGAGATGATACACACTCCACACAGAAAGGCACCCGAGTAAGGAATTGAACCCAGGCCCATGATGCTGCGCAGCACTGCACCACCCTGCTGCTGAATTATTGTCACATTTATGGGGGGGGGGGGGGTGGGAATAACATTTTTAATAAAAAAACAAGGCCCCCATAGCAGTGGATTCTTTGGACACATTGAGCCAAACGAGGGCACTCTGAGTGGCAGGAGTTCTTGCCGTGGAGGCGTGTGGGGTGACGCGCGGGGGTGACGCGCGGAGTGACGCGCGGGGGTGACGCGCGATATGACGCGGGAGCTATAATTAGCGAGGACCGGTGTCGGCACTCCGTGCTCGGCACGCTGGCACCTGTTCCCAGGGCAGTGGTGCTCGGCAGAGAGCACAGCGAGCAGGTTGATTGACGGTACAGCAAGTCGGTTCGTTGACGGTGCTGATCGTGCAAGCGAGTAGGTTGGTGGATAGTAGCATGGCAAGCAGGTTGATTGACAACACAAGCAAGTAGGCTCGATACTAGCACGGCAAGTTGGTTAGTTGATAGTGCAGCAGGTAGGTTCTCTGATAGCACTGCATGATTGTTAGCAGATAGTACAGCATGTAGGTTGTCTTATGTTTTTTTTTCGTTGGAGGAAGAAGGTTGTCAAAACTCATTAAATTGCGTTATTGGTCAATCGCCCAAATGCAGGACCCTCTTTAGATTGAGCCACGCAACTCGGAGAATCTTTCCGGGGTAGTAAAAAGACACGTCCATCTATATATATAAAAAAGGGAAATTTGTGAATGTGTGTCTGTTCGAAATGTTTAGCATACTTCCCGACATGCAACAAACTTGAAATTTGGCATGTGGGTAGCTTCCAGACTGTACACAATGCAAAAAGTATAAAAATAGACTTTTGTATTTTGGGGGGGGGGGGGGCGCAATAATGGATATATTTTGCACGGCAAGTGAGCGGTGATGTCACATCTGTGATGTCACCCGCACGCGGTAGCGTCACGCATTGTACCTGCTGACATCACGGATCCACCCCCCATCCTCCGCGTCGGCCTTGTATTAATCCAAGCAAAGAATCCAAGTCCCGGGCGAAGCCGGGTAGTAAAGCTAGTACATATATACACACACGTTTCTGATTAGTACGGTTGGCAAAATCTGGTGCCAAAGAAGTTCAACATACATACACACAAACACGGGGCTAGATTTGTCTGCGATCGGCGCACTCACCCAAAAATGAAAATGTTTGTGAGTTCAAGTCCTGGTTGGCAGTGGACCTTGCCTGGAGAGGTCAATAGAATAAGAGAGGTTCATTTCACCGCGGGAAGTCTACAGTGCTCCTCATATAAACCGACTGGCCCCTTGCCATAGGAATGTGGAATTGCTACCACTGAGGATGGCCGAAGGAAGTGACCGCCCACCAGCGTGAGTGTGAGCGGCTTTTTAGCAGTTATTATTTAACAACCGTGGATTTGCGGGCTGGGTGGGCGCAGTGGTAACACTCGTGCCCCCACAGCGAGAAGTCCCAGGGTTCGATTCCCTACTCAGGGCACCTTTCTTCGTGGGGTGTGTGCGAACATGTTCTCTCCCTGTTCAGCATGGGCTTCCTCTGGGTTCCCCGGCTTCCTCCCATAGCTGGTATTGACCAAAACGTCCCAATGCTGAAATACAAAATTACTTGCAAATCACTCAATTGAATTCGCACGCATAGCAGCAGCAACGTTGTTCCCCCCCCCCCCCCCCCCCCCCGAGTTTTTAGACTATTCCTGGATAAACAAGCACGATCAAATTAATAATCATGTAATCAATCATTAGTCATGATCGCGATCAATCATGGTGGCTACCTCACGTGCTCAGGGCGTGTCCCGAATCCATTTTTAACGAGAACAACAACAACAACAACCAAAAAACGACTTTAATAACGCAGTCTTGAGACTCGGCGAGGCTTCCCTCAGTCCTATGCCTGCGCATGGCGGCGGCAAGGGAGGGTTCGTGAGCTTAGTGCCAACGTCGAGGTGTGCTGGCCACGGCTAGGGGGCTTCAGCGGTCGAGAGTTTTGTGTCGTCCGCCAACTCCTCCGTTGAAGGAGCGTAGACTACAGCGGTCGGCTTGCGCGGTCCACGCGCGTGCTGGTTGCGGTAGGAGTAGTAAACATAATAATGGGTAATGAGCCGCGTTGGGCGCGGTGCATCTCCAATCCCTCTTATTCCCCCCGCGTTGGGCGCGGTGCGTCTCCAATCCCTCTTATTCCCCCCGCGTTGGGCGCGGTGCGTCTCCAATCCCTCTTATTCCCCCCGCGTTGGGCGCGGTGCGTCTCCAATCCCTCTTATTCCCCCCGCGTTGGGCGCGGTGCGTCTCCAATCCCTCTTATTCCCCCCGCGTTGGGCGCGGTGCGTCTCCAATCCCTCTTATTCCCCCCGCGTTGGGCGCGGTGCGTCTCCAATCCCTCTTATTCCCCCCGCGTTGGGCGCGGTGCGTCTCCAATCCCTCTTATTCCCCCCGCGTTGGGCGCGGTGCGTCTCCAATCCCTCTTATTCCCCCCGCGTTGGGCGCGGTGCGTCTCCAATCCCTCTTATTCCCCCCGCGTTGCGGTGCCTCGCAGCTGAAGAACGCCAGCGTGCTGCTCGAGTTTGAAAACATGGCAGAGAAGGCGTTCGAGAAGAAGGACTACAGGAAGGTGAGCATCGGCTGCGAGTGCGTCGTTAATTGCGTTGCGTTCGGCATCGCCGTCGTCACCATCATCATTGTAACCGTCGTCACCGTCACCGTCACCGTCCCGGGCGCTAGTGGCTATGCTGCACTCGGGTTATCCAGCGCTGTGGAAGCGAGGGTTGGCGGTTCGCACATGTTTGCGATGGTGGTGATGCCGATGGCGCCGATGCTGCTGGTGGTGGTGGTGGTGATGATGATGATGGTGGTTATGGTGATGTTCACGAGGTCATGATGCCGACACTACTGAGACCGCTGCTGATGACGATGACGAAAATGACGACGATGGTGGTCATGTTGACGGTAATGACGATGGCGATGCTGATCCCGGTGACGATGACTGTGATGTTGATATTGCCGAGGTGGATGCAGACGGTGACGATGCTACCTGATGTTGATGGCGCCGTTGTTGCCTGGTGGCGATGTTGGTGGCGATGACCGTGGTGCCGATTGTTGCTGTGTGCGGTCCCGCCACTGCTTGCAGGTGGTGTACTGCATGGAGAGGGCACTGACCTATGCCATCGCCTGCCCCAAGCTCAAGATCAAGAAGGCCGAGTGCCTCGCCCTGCTGGGGCGATACGCAGAGGCGCAGTCGGTCGCCAGGTGAGCACCAGTGCAAGGTTAGCACGAGCCCTACCGTAACACGTGCCCTCCCGTAGCACGTGCCCTCCCGTAGCACGTGCCCTCCCGTAGCACGAGCCCTACCGTAGCACGTGCCCTACCGTAGCACGTGCCCTACCGTAGCACGTGCCCTACCGTAGCACGTGCCCTACTGTAGCACGTGCCCTCCCGTAGCACGTGCCCTCCCGTAGCACGTGCCCTACCGTAGCACGTGCCCTACCGTAGCACGTGCCCTACCGTAGCACGTGCCCTACCGTAGCACGTGCCCTACCATAGCACGTGCCTTTACCGTAGCACGTGCCTTTACCGTAGCACGTGCCCTACCGTAGCACGTGCCCTACCGTGGCACGTGCCCTACCGTAGCACGTGCCCTACCGTAGCACGTGCCCTCCCGTAGCACGTGCCCTACCGTAGCACGTGCCCTACCGTAGCACGTGCCCTCCCGTAGCACGTGCCCTACCGTAGCACGTGCCCTACCGTAGCACGTGCCCTACCGTAGCAGGAGCACTTGCGAAGGCACTAGCTTTACTCTAGTTTTACTCTAGCATGAGCACCAGCCTAGCACTAACCGTTTACTCAGCGACCACCCCTCGAACGTCAACGCGCTGTACGTGTGTGGCCTGTGCCTCTACTACTCTGTATCTTCGTGTGTACCCGTGTGTACATGTGTGTGTACATGTGTGTGTACATGTGTGTGTACATGTGTGCATGTGTACACAGTGACGTGCTCTGCACCGACTCCACGAACGCCGACGCGCTGCATATGCGTGGCCTGTTCCTCTAATACTCTGTACATGTGTGAACGTATGTGTGTGTGTGTGGCCATCAAAACAACCCCCTACCTCCTCGCGGTGCCGGACGGGCAACTCTGTCATGGACAGTGTTGTGGGGGGAGGGCCAATTCCGATTGGCTCCTCTCCTCATGGCGTCTGTGAACCACCACAGGGGCAAAACGGGGGCTCTGGACGGGTGCGAGGGGCTGGTAACCCCTCCACCTTCAAAAATGTACCACTAAACCACGACTGAAATATCTAACTAATAATCTTGTGCCGGAGGCCCGGGAGGACAGGCGTCTATGACGTCTCCTGGCCAAACCCCAATTGGCGGAGCCAGGAGATTGAATCTCTACCCTCGGGGCTCCTCCAGAAACAACGAAAAGCCACTTCGTGTGGCCACGTGGAATGTTCGAACGCTCACTGCGGAGGAGAGGCTGCCACTCCTCTGTCGGGAGCTGGACCAGTACTGCCTGGATCTCTGTGGCATTCAGGAGGTCCGGTGGACCGGTTCTGGCTCCTGACACCATGAGGGGTGGATAGTCCTCTACTCGGGGCAGCAGACTGCCAAACAACAGCGTGTGGCTCTTCTTTTGAACAAAATAATGAAGGGGGCGTGGGAGCGTGGCGGTGAGGTGTGGGAAGCTGTAAGCCCCAGGCTGGGCTCGCCTTCCCATCAACCGGAGGCGAGGAGTGGTGGTCGTGGTTACTTATGC
Source organism: Petromyzon marinus (assembly GCF_048934315.1). Lineage (NCBI taxonomy): Eukaryota > Metazoa > Chordata > Hyperoartia > Petromyzontiformes > Petromyzontidae > Petromyzon > Petromyzon marinus. The sequence goes on from NC_133722.1 coordinate 3,171,861, forward strand.
CCCCACCGAAGACGAACATCCGTGGAGGGATACAGGCAAAGCCGGTGAGTCAGAAGCCTTCTATGACCTCCTGTCACAGGTGCTGGCTAAAGTGGTGCCTCAGGATAGAGTCATCTTGTTGGGTGACTTCAATGCCTGAGTTGGTCATGAAGCTGGCACCTGGTCTGGAGTGATTGGAGGGCATGGGCCAGATCAGTTCAATAACAACAGTAGGAGGCTGCTAGATTTTTGTGCAGCCCAGGGGCTTGTAATTACCAACACGCTGTTCCGGCATCGGCGCATCCACACAACATCATGGATGCATGCCGGTCCAAGCACGAACATCTGCTGGACTACATAGTGACGAACCAACGCATGCGAGCCCATGTCCTTGACACCAGGACCTACCGTGGAGCTGATCTGCCCTCTGACCATCGACTAGTCATCTGTAAGATGTGCCTGCCATTCTTCCACTCCGGTGGTGGGTGTGCACCCAGGACCCCATTCCAACCTAAAGTGGCCTGGTCTCAGTTATCTGAAGAAAGTTGCAAGTTAGAATTTCATCATCGCTTGCGGCTGGGATTGGCATCGTCCCCGACTCCTCCTGATGTCGAGGGTAAATGGGCGAGGTTTAGGACTGTGACTCATGCAGCTGCAATGGCTGCTTTGGGTACGCGGTCCAGAGCTCCCTAGAGACGCTGGCTGACAGAGGAGGTGTTCAGGATGGTTGAGAAAAAGCGACAGGCCCACTGTCATCGGCTACAGAATCCCACATCAGAGAATGAGGAGGCTTACCGCAGCCTTCGCTCGGAGGTTCAGAGAGCCGTGAGGTGCTGCAAGGATGGGTGGTGGTCGCAGGTTGCTGAGGAGATGGAGTCTGCCTCAGTGGCCTGCGATCACAAATCTCTAATTAGCTCCATCAAAAAAGTAACCTGCAGCACCACACCTATTACCATCATTAGGGGAAAAAACGGTGATCCAATCTCCGACTCCAGGAACAGGTTTGCAGATTTTCTGAGCATTTCTGTGAGGTCCTGGGGGAGGGGAAATCCCTCAGCCAGGAAAACATCGTGGCACAAAGTGGGGATGACCCTGCTGAGGCTGCAGTGCCTCAAATATTGGAAGAAGTCACCCCCTGTGAGTGGCTGGTTGAGGTGCCATCTGTTGAAGTACTGAAGGCGATCCGGAGTCTGAGACCAAGAAAGTCACCGGGTAGAGATGATCTCCCAAGCGAAATGCTGAGGGAGGGTGGCGTTTGTGCACAGACTGCCCTATATGACATCATAACAACAGTCTGGACCACTGGACGGGTTCCGCAGGATTGGAAGGATGCCCTGGTTGTCCCCCTCTTTAAGAAGGGGGACCGCACAGACTGTAACAACTACAGGGGCATCTCACTCCTCAGTGTGCCGGGAAAGGTCCTGGCAAGGATTATTTAACATCGCCTTGCCAGGCACACTGAGGAGATGCTTGCGGAGCCCCAGTGCGGTTTCAAGAAAGGGCGGTCCTGCACACATGCCTTATTTTCTGTCCATCTGCTACAGAAGATGGTGTAGGGAATTCCAACAAGACCTACATCTCTGCTTTATTGACCTCGTCAAGGCCTATGATACCATCAGTAGGCCTGGGCTCTGGGTTGTTCTTCGTGCTTTTGGAGTCCCTGACCCTCTGCTCACGATCATTAAGGACCTTCATGATGATGAGCTGGCCCGGGTAAAACTACGTGGCCAGGAGTCAGAGCCATTCCCTGTACACCTTGGGGTGCGACAGGAATGTCCTCTGGCTCCCACATTATTTAACATCTATTTTGACCACGTAGTTCATGAAGCCTTCAATAGCTGTACCGGGAGAATCTCCATTTGGTACAGATATAATGGGAGGCTGATCAATGCCCGGGTGCGGTCAAGGGATTGCTCAACCATGTTATGTATGCCGATGATTTGGTAATAGCTGCTCATTCAGAGGAGGAGTTGAAGACGCTGCTGCTGAGACTGGAGCGTGCCACTAAGAGATGGGGCCTTACCATCAGCCCCACCAAAACTAAGCACCTGCCTGGGTATTTAGCACCATCGGACACTCCACCCCCACAACTCCCAATTGGTGATGGGGCAGTTGTGGAGAGAGTGGAGAGTTTCCCATACCTGGGCAGTGTGCTTATGACCGGCTCCAGTTTAACAGCAGAGGTTTCACTCCGAATCAGTCGAGCGGCAATATCTTTTCATCGGTTGCGTAACGCTGTGTGGAAGCTACCTGGTCTGTCGCTCCGCACTAAGCTTCAGGTCTTCTCGGCCACGGTCATTCCCTCCCTTCTCTACGCTTGCGAAAACGTGGACCCCCCCTAATGGAACATCTTCGCCGGTTAGAAACATTTAGGCTAGCCTGCCTACAATCCATCCTGGGTTTAACCAGGCTGGATTGTGTGAGGAGCTCACAAATCTTTGAAAGATCTGGGCAAGGTCCCATTGGTGAGCTCCTCTGGCAGGCAAGGCTGCGTTGGCTGGGTCATGTAGCCCGCATGCCCAGCCACCGCATGCCGAAACAACTTTTGTTCGGCCGGATCGAGGGGGCTAAACGGTTGCGGCACAGGCTAGAAAAGAGTTGGGGTGATGTGGTACAGGAGGATGTGGAGCTGAGTGAACTTGCTGATGACTGATACCAGCGGTGTCAAGATCGGTCTCTGTGGAGGAGGCTCGTGAAGGACGCTACTGGGTAGTTGGAGGCAGTCGCCCTCCAACAACAACGGAGGGCGGAGGAGCGACGCTCACAACAACGAGCGGAGCGCCGGGTGGCTAAAGCACAGCAGGTTGGCACAGTAGGGGGCACAGGTGGTGCATCAGCCAGTCATCTCAGTTATCTTAGTCAGTCGACCCGTGGCACTTGGGTCTGCCCCGTGACCTCCTGCCAGCGGGCGTTCGACACTTGACGTGGCCTCAAGGTGCACATGGCCTGGCACAAGCGTCGTGGTGACGTCACCGCCACTTAGTGGCGAAAGGCGGTTGTTGTTGTTCATAGGTGCTCGCGAACAGCAACTTGCCCCAAAAGTCTGCTAAGGCTATACGGGGGGATCTTTGTTCTTTTTTGTGTGTTCACAGCGACGTGCTGCGCGCCGACCCCACAAACGCCGACGCGCTCTATGTGCGTGGCCTGTGCCTCTACTACGAGGACATGATCGACCGTGCGGTGCAGCACTTCGTGCAGGCGCTCAAGATGGAGCCGGACCACGAGATGGCGCGACTCACCTGCAAGGTACACACACGCACGCTGCTTCCGCTTGTGTGCACGCACGTACGTGTGTGTGTGTGAAGGTGCGGTCAACTCATCATGGTGTGGTGTGTAAGCATAGCCACTGGTGAGGTCAGCGCACTGCGCTACGAAACCAGCAACCTGGGTTCGATTCCCGCTCACGGCCAACACCAGTGACGATTATCTGAACCGGTTCTGGGGCCTTCCTGAGGTCGACTCGGCCTGATGCAGTGCGTAAACATCGCCACTGGGGAGACAAACGGGGGCGGGTCATGGTGCTTGACACCCGCTCCCTCGTGTGCCGCGACAGCCTTCATAGGCACTGCTCGCCAATGGCACTTGCCCCTACAGTCTGTAAAGGTTAAACGGGGAGATCTTTGTTGCATGTGAATGTGTGGTGGAGGCTCGTGAAGGACACTTACTACTGCTGGGCAGTTGGAGGCAGGCACCTTCCAACAGCACCATAAGCCTCACTCCCCTCTCACCGCTGTCCCACCCACTCCCCACTACCCCCGCCCTCCACCGCCCCGTGCGTGCAGAACGCTCGTTTGCTGAAGCAGCGCAAGGAGGAGGGCAACCGAGCGTTCAAGGAGGGGCGGCTGGAGGAGGCGTGCCAGCTCTACTCGCAGGCGCTCACCATCGACCCCAACAACCGCCTCACCAACGCCAAGCTCTACTGCAACCGCGCCACCGTCGGCATCAAGGTACGGCACCGGCGCCGGCCGCTGTGCCGGCATTGGTGGCAAAGGTGGATGTGGTTTTGGTAATAGGGGCTATCGTGCCAGTGGTGGTGATGGTGCTGGTTTATGTTTCTTTGTGTGTGAATCTCTGGTTCTTTGGCAAATAGTTTCAGATGTGGACACGGTGGTGGTCTTGGTGTAGTAATTGTGGTCATGGTCGTAGTGGCCTTGGTGGTTGTGGTGGTTGTGTTGGTCGTTGTGGTTGTAGTGGTGGTGGTGTGTTTGCGGTGTGGTGATGATAGTAGCATTATTGTTAGTGGCAGTAGAAGTGGTGGCAGTGTTGATGTTTGAGGTGGTTGTGGTCATAGTAGTAGTGTTGGTGATGTGGTAATAGTGGCAGTGCTGTTACTGGCAGTAGAGTGGTGGTGGCATTCGTTGTGGTGACGGTGTTTGTGGTGGGTGGTGGTGGTGGCAGTGGTCACAATGCTAACTAAAGTTGCGCCACATGACACCGATTGGCTGAAAGGTCATGTCATTAAAGTTGCATCACTTCCTGCGACGTCACAAAACTTTCGGATCAATCCCAAAAAAGCGTTTTTATTTCACAACAATACGAAATTTAATACCAAGGCCTGATTGTGAGGTTAAGATCCAAAAATCGAGAACACACATCCATACTTTGTTCTTTGTATTCTATTCCCTACTCACGGCCACCACCAGTGACGAAAATCCGAATTGTTCCCGGGCCTACCCTCGGTCGCCTCCAAATGAGTACTTGGTGCGGTGTGTAAAAACATCGCAACTCTGGGAGACAAAGGCTGCCGGGCGTGGTGCTGGCCACCCGCCCCCTGGTGTAAAGTGTCGACCGTCAGAGGTGCTCGCTTTAAACAGCGTTGTGGGACGGGAAGGGTGATGACTAACCATGGGGTGTGGGTGTGACTAACCCTGTCGACTATTGGCTATCCTGGAGGGGAGAGGGTGAATAGCCCTCGTGAAACTCGGTGCTCGCTAACAGCACTCGCACCCAACAGTCTGTTCAGGCTATACCGGGTGGGTGGGGGGGGTTCTTTGTGTGTTTCTGCCTGCGAATTCCTTCGATCGAGTCACATCCCCGAACACACTCGTGGTGGGGTGGTGGGCTCCAGTTTTGGACTGGCTGACCCGGCTTGTAACGAAGCCCTCCCCGCGTGATGGCGCTGCATACTCCCCCGCGCCGCTGTCGATTTCTGCGGCACTTGCCAAGTCGAATCGGAAATAAAATAAAATTGCCCCAAAACACATCAGCTTTAATTTGTTTCCCTTTATAACCCATTGATGTTTTGTTTGCCGCCACGACACCCCGAGAATGCGCAGGGTGATGCAGTATTTGAATGGATTATTCGTGTTGTTTATTGTTGTTGATATTTTTCTTGTTATCGTCGCGAAATGTGTGTTTTTGTTCGAGGGGGGCGTTCATCCGTCCAGTGTGTGTGAGGGTCAGGAATGTTGCTTTGGGAAACACACAGCCTCTGGTATTTATTATAATAATTGAGCGCGTGCGATATTGACGCTATCGTTCATACGGTGCAATGCTATCATCACGAAGGAAGGCGCTGCTGTGTGTCACAGTTGCGGCCTTGGCGAGGGAGGGTTGGCGATGTTTCTGTGTATGTACAGTGAGGGAAGAAAGTATTTGATCCCCTGCTGATTTTGTACGTTTGCCCATTGACGAAGAAATGATCAGTCTGTAATTTTAATGGTAGGTTTATATGAACAGTGAGAGAATAACAACAACAAAATCCAGAAAAAACGCGTGTCAAAAATGTTATAAATTGATTTGCATTTTAATGAGGGAAATAAGTATTTGACCCCTCTGCAAAACATGACTTAGTACTTGGTGGCAAGACCCTTGTTGGCAATCACAGAGGTCAGACGGTTCTTGTAGTTGGCCACCAGGTTTGCACACATCTCAGGAGGGATTTTGTCCCACTTCTCTTTGCAGATCTTCTCCAAGTCATTAAGGTTTCGAGGCTGACGTTTGGCAACTCGAACCTTCAGCTCTCTCCACAGATTTTCTATGGGATTAAGGTCTGGAGATTGGCTAGGCCACTCCAGGACCTTAATGTGCTTCTTCTTGAGCCACTCCTTTGTTGCCTTGGCCGTGTGTTTTGGGTCATTGTCATGCTGGAATACCCATCCACGACCCATTTTCAATGCCCTGGCTGAGGGAAGGAGGTTCTTACCCAAGATTTGACGGTACATGGCCCCGTCCATCGTCCCTTTGATGCGGTGAAGTTGTCCTGTCCCCTTAGCAGAAAAACACCCCCAAAGCATAATGTTTCCACCTCCATGTTTGACGGTGGGGATGGTGTTCTTGGGGTCATAGGCAGCATTCCTCCTCCTCCAAACACGGCAAGTTGAGTTGATGCCAAAGAGCTCCATTTTGGTCTCATCTGACCACAACACTTTCACCCAGTTGTCCTCAGAATCATTCTGATGGTCATTGGCAAACTTCAGACGGGCATGTATATGTGCTTTCTTGAGCAGGGGGACCTTGCGGGTGCTGCAGGATTTCAGTCCTTCACGGCGTAGTGTGTTACCAATTTTTTCTTGGTGACTATGGTCCCAGCTGCCTTGAGATCATTGACAAGATTCTTCCATGTAGTTCTGGGCTGATTCCTCACCGTTCTCATGATCATTGCAACTCCACGAGGCGAGATCTTGCATGGAGCCCCAGGCAGAGGGAGATTGACAGTTCTTTTGTGTTTCTTACATTTGCGAATAATCGCACCGACTGTTGTCACCCTATTCTTAGCTCTTTCGGTAAAGTCACGTTGAAGGGAAAAAATAAAATAATAAAAAATATATAAAACAATAAAAATTCTCACGACGTTTCGACCATAACACAAACGGTCATCATCAGGTGTGAAAAGCAACACCTTCTCACCAAGCTGCTTGGCAATGGTCTTGTAGCCCATTCCAGCCTTGTGTAGGTCTACTTGTCCCTGACATCCTTGGAGAGCTCTTTGGTCTTGGCCATGGTGGGGAGTTTGGAATCTGATTGATTGATTGCTTCTGTGGACAGGTGTCTTTTATACAGGTAACAAGCTGAGATTAGGAGCACTCCCTTTAAGAGTGTGCTCCTAATCTCAGCTCGTTACCTGTATAAAAGACACCTGGGAGCCAGAAATCTTTCTGATTGAGAGGGGGCCAAATACTTATTTCCCTCACTAAAATGCAAATCAATTGATAACGTTTTTGACATGCGTTTTTCTGGATTTTTGTTGTTGTTATTCTCTCACTTTTGAAATAAACCTACCGTTAAAATTATTGACTGATCATTTCTTTGTCAATGGGCAAACGTACAAAATCAGCAGTGGATCAAATACTTTTTTCCCTCACTGTATGCTCAACTTTTTTCGCACCATATGTAGGCAACCGTGCTAATCGGAGGCGCGGGGGAAGGGTGCGATCAATTGAGTAATTTGCGGTGCAACCTTTTTTTGAATTCGGCAACCTCGGACCGTGACACTGGCACACGAATGACACCACCGGATCGCCACGATTATTACAGCCGCGGCAACCATGGCGGTTCTTAATTTCGGGTGTACTAATCATAATAGGTGTTCGCTCACGGAACCTGCCCCAAGACCCTGTTAAAGGTGCATACGGGGTGCAGGGGGGGGGGGGGTGATCTGCCTCTGTGGTGGTGCGGTAACGCCGCGCCTGCCGCTTCCTACCTCCAGCTGCGCCGGATGGAGCAAGCGATTGAAGACTGCACAAACGCTATCCTCCTGGACGAGTCGTACGTGAAGGCCTACCACCGGCGGGCACAGTGGTGAGTGGCAGGGTGGCTGAGCGGCTGGGCAGCTTGGGCGTCTGGGTGGCTAAGTGGCTGGTTGGCTGAGCAGTTGGGTGGGTGAGTGACTGTCGCTGGGTGTCTGTGTGATGGGTAGCTGGGTGACTGAGTGGCTGGGTGACCGGTTGGATGGGTGACTAGTTGGGTCGCTCAGTGGCTGGAGGGCTGGGTGGCTGGTTGGCTGAGCAGCTGAGTGAGTTAGTGACGGTGGCTGGGTCGCTGAGTGACGGCTAGCTGGGTGGCCGAGTGGCTGGGTGGCTGACTGACGGGTACCTAGGAAGCTGGATGGCTGATGAAGACGAGGAGGATGAGAAGCATTCAGAAACGAGCGTCAGCTTGCCTGTTCACGCTTGCTTAACGATCCGCGGCGTCTCTCGCTTCTCCGCGCATGCAGTTACCGAGACACAGAGCAGTACGAGGAGGCGGTGAAGGACTTCGAGAAAATCTTCAGCATGGAGAAGACGAGAGGTGAGGAGGAGGCCTCTCGAGGTGTGGGTCGAGTGGCCCACGTGATGTTCCGTGCTCCTCGTACCATAGCCCTGAAACTGGCTTATCGGCACCGACCAGGGTGGCAGGTGCTAACGAGAATTTTTTTGCAGTGGTTTGTCTCCCAATGGCAAGGGTTTACGATAGCAAGGTCTCCGTGATAGCTTTATATGATAAAATCGTCATCTGATAGGTACTGTAGTATGTGCGGTAGGCCATGGGTAAATCGTAATCTGAGTTGGATATGCAGTTGATGGTTTCAGAGCACAGTGTATATTGGAGATCCATAGACTAATGCAGAGATCCATAGACTTGCTCAGAGACTCATAGACTCACAACGAGATCCACAGACTTATACAGGAGACCCATAGACTCACACAGAGATCCGTAGACTCGCACGGAGATCCGTACGGGTCTCTGTGCGAGTCTACGGGTCTCTGTGCGAGTCTACGGGTCTCTGTGCGAGTCTACTGATCTCTGTGCGAGTCTACGGATCTTTGTGCGAGTCTACGGATCTCTGTGCGAGTCTACGGATCTCTGTGCGAGTCTACGGATCTCTGTGCGAGTCTACGGATCTCTGTGCGAGTCTACGGATCTCTGTGCGAGTCTACGGATCTCTGTGCGAGTCTACGGATCTCTGTGCGAGTCTACGGGTCTCTGTGCGAGTCTACGGGTCTCTGTGCGAGTCTACGGGTCTCTGTGCGAGTCTACGGGTCTCTGTGCGAGTCTACGGGTCTATGTGCGAGTCTACGGGTCTCTGTGCGAGTCTACGGGTCTCTGTGCGAGTCTACGGGTCTCTGTGCGAGTCTACGGGTCTCTGTGCGAGTCTACGGGTCTCTGTGCGAGTCTACGGGTCTCTGTGCGAGTCTACGGGTCTCTGTGCGAGTCTACTGATCTCTGTGCGAGTCTACGGATCTTTGTGCGAGTCTACGGATCTCTGTGCGAGTCTACGGATCTCTGTGCGAGTCTACGGATCTCTGTGCGAGTCTACGGAGCTCTGTGCGAGTCTACGGATCTCTGTGCGAGTCTACGGATCTCTGTGCGAGTCTACGGATCTCTGTGCGAGTCTACGGATCTCTGTGCGAGTCTACGGATCTCCGTGCATGTCTACGGATCTCCGTGCGAGTCTACGGATCTCCGTGCGAGTCTACGGATCTCTGTGCGAGACTCGCACAGAGATCCGTAGACTTGCACAGACCCATAGACTTACACAGAGACCCATAAACTCACACAGAGACCCGTGGACTCGCACACAGTGTGATTCTGCAGTTGTTCGTCATCGCCACCGCCGCTGCTGTTGCTGTGATCGATGCGCAGAGAACAAGCAGCTGCTGCACGAAGCGAAGCTGGCGCTGAAGAAGAGCAAGAGGAAGGACTATTACAAGGTGCTGGGCGTGGACCGCAGCGCGTCGGACGACGAGATCAAGAAGGCCTACCGCAAGCGCGCACTCATGCACCACCCGGGTGAGCGTTGGGGCGGGGCGCGGGGGCTGGTGGAAGATGTTGACTACCTCGCCTGGTATGCAGGAGGGCGTGGGTTCGATCCCGACTCTGATGACACCTGTTGCTGTGTATTTGGAGCCCAGCACCTTGTAATAGTCCTTCCTCTTGCTCTTCTTCAGCGCCAGCTTCGCTTCGTGCAGCAGCTGCTTGTTCTCTGCGCATCGATCACAGCAACAGCAGCGGCGGTGGCGATGACGAACAACTGCAGAATCACACTGTGTGCGAGTCCACGGGTGTCTCTCGCTCCGTGGTCACGTGGATTTTTCTCCCGAGTCCTCCGGTTTTTCCCCCTCCACGTTTAGAATCGACGTTTAGAGTATTTTGCTGCTATAAATTTCCGCGTGACGATGATGAGCCGCCACTTTGTTTGAGCTGTCATTTGTGATAGCCAGGTCGCTTCTGAAAAAGACCTACGCAGCTCAGTGGGCCTTACCTGGTAAAATAAAAATAGTTTAATTTTACAAGTGTGGGAGGGAGCAGGAGAACACGGGGTCGTGTGGAGATGACAAATGTTAACACGTGGTGGTCTGGGGGCGGAGTAATGTTAATGACACGGGTGACCACACGGGGGTCATGCAAGCACAGGGGTCACGTGAATGACGTAGGTGTGAACACGCGAGAGGGGCGGGCAGGTGAACACGGGTCGTGTGGATGACGGTGCGATGTGGTGGGTGGTAATGTTAATGGCAGGTGAACTACATGGCGGGGTCATGCAAACATGGGGGTCATGTGAATGCGCGGGCGGGCGGGGGTGGGGCGTGTTAACGGCACAAGTGAACACGCAGAGGTCATGTGATAATGGCGGGTGGTCACGCGTGCTTGTGGTTGAGAAGGATGTTGTTGGACAGACGCTGCAGCTCAGGGGCTGGACACTAGAGGGCGAAATATGACACACGGAAGGGCGCCGTTGCAGGTTTCTCATTTAAACGCGGCGTGTAGTTACACATGCAATATCGATCCACCGCTGGATAAAGGCCTCTCTCTACGCAGTGATAGTCGTGTCTTTCAGTTTGACGGTACTTCACCACAGCCGGTTCGATGCGGGTCGGCGAAGGCGGGGAGCGTAGCTGTTGGTAACCCGCGAAGCGCAGGACGGCAGTAGATTTTACTGCGTCTTCAAGAGACTTAAAATTTCCCATACAGGGACTCCTCTACGTGTTGGTGTACACGCCGCGCAACACTTTTGGAATCGAGGGGAGGAAAGTTGTCCTTACGAACAACTCGACTTATGAACGGACCTCTGCAACCGTTCATAAGTAGAGGAGTCCCCCTATAGCCTTTTTTTCCGGGCTGTTGGTGCAAGTGGCGTTCGCGAACGGCACGTATGAAGGCCCGGCACGGCACTACGCCCGGCCGTTTCTTTCTCCCGAGTATCGACGTTCACACATCGCACCAGGCACTCATTTTGAGGCTGATTTGAGCGAAGGGGAGGACAAGTACAAGTTATTCACCGCTGTTTTTGGTCGTGTGTGGGAAAGCGAACCCGTGTTGCCGGGCTCGTGGCGCGACGCGCTAACCACTGCACCACCGCTCTCCCCCCAACTCCGCTAACCAGTGTAACAGCGCAGCTGTGTTGCACTTCACCTCTTACGCCCTCATCAGATTGACCCAACGCATTATTGTTTTACTGTCGTCGTGTTATCCAATTAATTGGTAATCCTCGTAGCCAATGAGCCGAGTGGCCATCTCGGTCGCGTGCCACGTCGAGTAACGAAACGACGACGCGGACGACGGCTTGTGATGTATCGTCGCGGGATCGAAACGCACAAAATTATGATCCATTACGGTCATCATCATTGCATCGAATAAAGCGGGCATCCGTTGAACCTGTGTCACCGACCGACTGAACGATCGACCGACTGATTGACTGACCGACTGATTGACTAACCAACTGATTGTCTAACTGACCGCCCCACTTGACTGCCCGACTGACCGCCCAACAACTGACCGGGTCATGTGCCCTTCCGCAGACCGGCACAGCAGCGTGAGCCCGGACATGCAGAAGGAGGAGGAGAAGAAGTTCAAGGAGGTGGGCGAGGCGTTCTCCGTGCTCTCCGACCCCAAGAAGAGGGCGCGCTTCGACAGCGGCCAGGACCTCGAGGAGGACGGCTCGGGCTTCAACGGTCAGCGGGGGGCAGGGTAGCGGGGGGGAGGGCACTGTCCCCGGAAGGATTGGGGATCAGGCCAAGGAGGGTAGGGGTGACTAGCCCAGAGTGGGGAGGGTGACTAGCCCAGCGTGGGGAGGGTGACTAGCCCAGAGTGGGGAGGGTGACTAGCCCAGAGCGGGAAGGGTGACTAGCCCAGAGTGTGGAGGGTGACTAGCCCAGAGTGGGAAGGGTGACTAGCCCAGAGTGGGTAGGGGTGACTAACCCAGAGTGTGGAGAGTAACTAGCCCAGCGTGGGGAGGGTGACTAGCCCAGAGTGTGGAGAGTGACTAGCCCAGAGTGTGGAGGGTGACTAGCCCAGAGTGGGTAGGGGTGACTAACCCAGAGTGTGGAGGGTGACTAGCCCAGAGTGTGGAGAGTGACTAGCCCAGAGTGAGGAGAGTGACTAGCCCAGAGTGGGGAGGGTGACTAGCCCAGAGTGTGGAGGGTGACTAGCCCAGAGTGGGGAGGGTGACTAGCCCAGAGTGTGGAGAGTGACTAGCCCAGAGTGAGGAGAGTGACTAGCCCAGAGTGTGGAGGGTGACTAGCCCAGAGTGGGAAGGGTGACTAACCCAGAGTGGGTAGGGGTGACTAACCCAGAATGTGGAGGGTGACTAGCCCAGAGTGAGGAGAGTGACTAGCCCAGAGTGGGGAGGGTGACTAACCCAGAGTGGGAAGGGTGACTAGCCCAGAGTGGGAAGGGTGACTAGCCCAGAGTGGGAAGGGTGACTAGCCCAGAGTGGGTAGGGGTGACTAACCCAGAGTGTGGAGGGTGACTAGCCCAGAGTGTGGAGAGTGACTAACCCAGAGTAGGAAGGGTGACTAGCCCAGAGTGGGAAGGGTGACTAGCCCAGAGTGGGAAGGGTGACTAGCCCAGAGTGGGGAGAGTGACTAGCCCAGAGTGGGGAGGGTGACTAGCCCAGAGTGGGAAGGGTGACTAGCCCAGAGTGTGGAGAGTGACTAGCCCAGAGTGGGGAGGGTGACTAGCCCAGAGTGGGGAGGGTGACTAGCCCAGAGTGGGAAGGGTGACTAGCCCAGAGTGTGGAGGGTGACTAGCCCAGAGTGGGGAGGGTGACTAGCCCAGAGTGTGGAGAGTGACTAGCCCAGAGTGTGGAGGGTGACTAGCCCAGAGTGGGGAGGGTGACTAGCCCAGAGTGGGGAGGGTGACTAGCCCAGAGTGGGGAGGGTGCCTAGCCCAGAGTGGGGAGGGTGACTACCCTAGAGGAGGGAGGGTGACTAGCCCAGAGTGGGAAGGGTGACTAGCCCAGAGTGTGGAGGGTGACTAGCCCAGAGTGTGGGGGAGCGTGACTAGCCCAGAGGGCGGGGGAGGGTGACTAGCCCAGAGGGTGGGTGACTAGCCCAGAGGGGGAGGGTGACTAGCCCAGAGGGTGGGTGACTAGCCCAGAGGGGGAAGGTGACTAGCCCAGAGGGCGGGGGAGGGTGACTAGCCCAGAGGAGGAAGAGGGTGACTAGCCCAGAGGGCGGGTGACTAGCCCAGAGGAGGGAAGAGGGTGACGACTAACCCCAGGGGGTGGTGTGACTAACCTTGTGGACTATTTGCTATCTGGTGAAACTAGGTGCTCGCTAACAGCACTCGCACCCAAACGGTCTGTTATGGCTGTACGGGGGATCTTTGTTTCTGTATGTGTGTGTATTCGTGTGGTAGTGTGTGTGTGGGGAGCAGTCGTGTCGTGGTTAGCGCGCTGCGCTATGAACCCGGCGACCCGAGTTCGATTCCCGCTCACGGCCACCACCGGTGACCGGTCCTGAGCCTCCCCGAGGTCGACTCAGCCTCAAATGAGTACCCGGTGCGATGTGTAAACATCGCTACTCGGGAGACAAAGGCGGCCGGGCGTGGTGCTGGCCACCCTCGTGTATTGTACCGGCCTTCATAGGTGCTCGCTAACAGCACTTGCCCCCAACAGTCTGTTAAGGCGATACAGGGGGGATATTTGTAATGTGTGTGTGTGTGTACACAACACACACACGCGCACACCCACTGTCATGTGGTGTAGGTTAACGGAGCCGAGTGCCTAACGCCTGCCCCCTGATTTCCCTCTCTCTTGGTTCAGATCTTGACGCCAACAACATTTTCCGTACCTTCTTTGGGCCTGGAGGTGGCTTCACTTTTGAAAGTGAGTCGGTTCAACTTTCGTCTCTTACTACTCCCCCCCTCCCCCTCCGCTAATAACCGCGGCCGTGGTGGCAGATTGAAGGCGTGGGGTGCCGAACGAGGAGGATTCCCATTTCAATAAGGGCTTTTAACAATCAATAATAATAACGGTTTATAATGATTAATGCGCGCGCACCCTTCACTCTCTGAGTAAGAGAGAGAGAGAGAGAACGGCTCGGAGGGACACTCAACAGACGAGCTGGGGACGGCGGGCAGAACCGGCGCCCAGGCTCCTTGTCATCCTACATTGGGATGTTTGGGCCAACTCCGTTATCGTTGAGCGTTGGTGCACGTGGGGCGGAAAACTTGGGAGTACCCGGAGGATACCCCCGCACGTGCTAGGGGGAGGGGAGGGGTGGTGATACTCACTCCGCGTGCGTATGGAATGCACCATGGGAATTATCCCGCTTGCTGTTCTGCCATACGCCCCCCCCGGCGAACCCGGGAGGTGGTGATCTCGACGGGTTTTAATTATAAGTTAAATCTATAAAGTGGATGGGCTGAGATAGTTAACATCAACCAAGGAGAGAAGTCAGAAAGACGTTTAAAAATAAGAGCAGATTTTAAAACGGATACATTTTTAGTCCATGAGCCCATGGACTAAAAATGTGCCAATGCCTCCGGTGAAATGCTCGCGTGAGACAATCGGACAAAATTCACCTTTGATCCGCCGCCTCAGTTGGAACGGATTCCTCGTGTGCGTGGCCCGCGGTGCCGCGTTCCCCCGAGCGCTTCGCGATCCGCCAACCCTCGGCCTCCGCCGGGCAGGCGGGCGGGCGGGCTTTACCTCGCCACACACGCGCCACCAGCGTCCGGCTACGGCACCTTTGGGGACTTCCTCGCAACCGTTCCACCGCCACCCAATTCCCGCGGCAGCTGTCTCTGTGTGGGGGGCGGGGGGGGGGGGGGAGTTAGTCTGCCACTAGGGGAGCATTTTTGCTCTGTGGCTTTGGAAAATGAAGTGGCTTGCGGTGTAATTTGGCAAAATGCAAGAGGGTGGGCGCTGGACTGCGGGGGGTGAGCTAGGAGGGATGTGGTAGTACAGCAAGTGGGATCGTGAGACCGTCCGTCCGTGCTGACCTTTTGAGTGTGCGTGCTGGGTTGTCGCCCCGGTCTGTCCGTTTTTTATTTCTCCCACGGGAAGAGAGGTGATGAGTTACGTGCGTGCGTGCGTGCGTGCGTGTGTGTGTTCGTGTGCATGCGTGTACTCTCGGTACTGTTATGGCTGGTGCGCGCTGAGCCATGAAACCCGACGACCCGAGTACCATTCTCGATCGCGGCCAACACCAGCGACGATGATCTGTTATGACGTGTAAACGTCCACCACTGGGGAGACAAAGGCGGCCGGGCGTGGGTGCTGGCCACCCAGGCCCCTCGTGTACCGTGCCTGCCTTCAGAGGTGCTTCCTAACGGCACTTGCCCCGACAGTCTGTCAAGGCCGTGCAGGGTATCTTTGTCTTTTTACGTGTTATTTGCTCAGATGCATTTGCATTTAACCTTTGTGTAACGTTGTAGTTGTTAAGAGTCGTTTACCAGTCTGGGCTGTAAGAGGGAAAAGATATATTAGGGGCAATGTTTTTTGTGCAGTGGCCTTTCCTGGACATTTCTGCTCTGCAGAAGGGGCATGGCTCGAAACGTCCGCCTCCTATATGTTTATTTCCTTTTAAAAGCACACGGTGTTATTGACGGTGTGCTTTTATTGGGAGTTTGCGTTAATTGTGCTTGTGCTGTGTCACCAGTCGATCGCTTGTTGTTCCCGAGTGAGCAGCGAGTAATTCTAATTTGTTGCGTGTGTGTGTGTCTTTGTGTGTGTTTGTGCGTGTGTGTGTCTGCACTCACGTGTCTACTTTCTGTGTGCGGTTTTTTGGGGGTGTGTGTGTGTGTGCGCGTCTGTGTGCACGAGTATGGCTTCGTGCTTATGTGTGCGTACGTGTGTGTGTGCGTGTGTGCGTTATCTGCCAGGCCAAGCTCCCGGAAATTTTTTCTTCCAGTTCGGGTAGTGCTGGCTGCCGTGGTCAGCCTCACCCCTAACATCATCGCAAGCGTTCCCAAGCCATCACCACCACCACCACCACCGTCTCCTCCGCCACTGTCGTCACCACCGTCACCACCAACCACGACGCTCACAAACAAGCTTCTGTAACATATACCCCACCACGTGCTGCCAAAGCCGGACACCAGCCTCTCCCTACGTCGCCACGTGTCAAAATCACCCCGACGCCGGGGTGAGCGGGCGGATGGGGTGGGTAGGCTAGTGGGTGGGTTGATGAGTGGGGCGGGCGAGCGAGTGGGCAAATGCAGGGAGCGGAATCCAAACCGTCTAGGCGGGACGAGCAAACGCGTCTGGACGCGTCCATTCCCCCCCCCCGCATACGAATGCTGCCCTTGCTCTAACGCGCAGCAGGAACAGCGAAACTGAACCGCTCCTCCCCAGCCCAGCCAGCCGGCCGCTGTTCGCTTAATCAAAACGTGCAAACCAGGCCTGGGTGTACCACGCAAAGTGGCAGGCACACACACAGAGAGAGATGAGAGAGAGAATTTCCGGCTATCCGGAGTAACCAGGATGAAAACCATCATCCTATAAATTAATCGGGTAGGGGGGGAGGGGGGGGGGCAGGGAGGGGGTAGGGGGGGGGGGCAGGGATGGGGGGGGGGGGTTTAAGTTTCGGTATTATTTTGCGAGGTCGCCCGCGTGTGAGATGGCGGCGTTGTTGGTTATTATCATGGCTGTCGCCGCCCAATAAAATGAAATAAAGTTGGTGTTGTTGCCCGTTACCCGTTAATAGCGCGTCGTTAGTCGCACTCATCATGGTTGTAAACGTTTCACCGGGAGACGCTGCGACCGCCGTTCACCGCCGCCGTTCACCGCCGCCGATCACGGCCGCCGTTAACGCCGGCTGTGGCGGCGGTGGGTTTCGCGATGGACGTAGCCCGTCACCGACGATCCCGGCTTGACCCCGGCACGATTCCCCCCCCCCCCCCCCCGCCGTCTCAACGCCAACGTGTCATTTTACTTCGCTACGATCGGCTCTCGTTTTACGGCACGAGCCAGGGTTTCACCGATCTCTCTACTCGTTCCCCTCCATCGCGACCCCCGCGCAACCGCTAGCGTCTCCCGAGCAATTGTCCAGTGCCCCCCCCCCCCCCCCCGTCAACCCCGGCCTCCACGCCCACCCAGCTGCCCACCCACCTGCCCCCCCCCCACCATTAAGAGCCACCACCCCGCCCCCACAGCGCCCTCAATCCCCTCGCTTGTCAGAATGTCGTGAGCGTCCGTGTGCAGCGTCCGGGCGACGATGCTTCTCAACCGCTGCGGTTTGCTGGCCTACGGAAAAGGATCCTGCGTTTCAATGATGAGTCGTTGTGCGTGCGTGCGGCTCTCGCGCCGCTGCGCTGTGAACCCGGCGATTTCCCCCCCCCCCCTCCCCACCCCGAGTTCGATTCCCGCTCGCGTCCAATGAACCTGCGGCCAGATGGTTTGAACTTGGTCCAGTGCCTCCCCCTGGCGGTGGGTAACCAGCGTCGGGATGCCGGGAAGACGCGGAGCGGGCCCGGCGTGCCGTTTGGCCAACCCCTGCGTGCGACGTCCCCGCCCTCGCAAGCGCCGCTCGCAAACGGCGCTTGCCCCCCCCCCCCCAACAGTCTGTTGAAGGCTGGGCGGGGGAACTTTGACCGCGTATGTGCGTGAATGTTAGCGACGTGTTTGGCGACGAAGAGGTCGGCTGGGCGGGGCGGGGGGGGCGCGTAGCTGCGACGTTGGTCACCCAAGTCCTACCTGTGCGTGGGCCTTCGTAGAATCCGATGTATTTTTACTGGGGGAATTGCGATGAACGTTACAACAACAAAACGGTACAAAGGCACGATAGGTATGCAAAATGTAAACTAATCACTTGATTAATAAATGTGTGCTGACTAGTAGCACTTGCCCTGACAGGCCACGAAGGCTAACATTTGCCTTTGTACAGTCGGTGGTATACTCGTGGAGTGCCGATGCCGCTCATTGCACACACACGCGCCCCGCTCCGCTTCTCACGAGCCAAGTGCCACTCTTGGCTGCGCACGTCGGCGGTGTCTTTCAGCTGGTGTGGGCTTCCTCTAGGTTGGCTCGGTGTGAAATGAGTATCCTAAGCAGCGTTGCGCGGCTATCGTTGCCACGGAGAGAAGAAGAGAGAGAGAGAGGTGCTGGCCTTAATAGGCGCTCGCTAATGGCGCTTAACCCACTTCAATCTACAGCTGGATGTAGGATAATTGTTTAGTCTGCTACACGCCCCAGGTGCATGCCTGCGAAGATTAAGTCAGCAGTTCGGACGTCCGGTGGAAGTGAATGCCACAGCCTGATGTTGGCCTGAGCGGGAATCGGACTCTGGTCACCGGGTTCATAGCACGGTGCCGCGCTAACCGCCCTGCCACCGAATACACGCATGTACGCTCGAATACACGCATGTACGCCCACGTACACGCATGTACGCTCGAATACACGCATGTACGCCCACGTACACGCATGTACGCTCACGTACACGCATGTACGCCCATGTACACGCATGTACGCTCACGTACACGCATGTACGCCCACGTACACGCATGTACGCTCACGTACACGCATGTACGCCCACGTACACGCATGTACGCCCACGTACACGCATGTACGCTCGAATACACGCATGTACGCTCACGTACACGCATGTACGCTCACGTACACGCATGTACGCCCACGTACACGCATGTACGCCCACGTACACGCATGTACGCCCACGTACACGCATGTACGCTCACGTACACGCATGTACGCCCACGTACACGCATGTACGCCCACGTACACGCATGTACGCTCACGTACACGCATGTACGCTCACGTACACGCATGTACGCCCACGTGCACGCATGTATGCTCACGCATGCGTCATACGCGCGGGTACACGCTCGCTTCACACCGTATGGGTTCTGCAGCTCGCGATTATGCGTGTATATAGATTGTGTATCTTATTGCATGTAAAAGTGTATTTATAGATGTATTATCATCCGTATTTATACCCGTGAGCTGAAAACAAAGAAAAATAAAATCACTTGGAGGAATTTTTTTTTTTTAAATAAAAACAAATATCTGAATCCGGGGGGTGCAGAAGGGGGAGGGGGGGGGGTCACAAATGCGTCTGCTCACGCGTGTGAACACCGGCCTGACTGGAGGGGTCAAAGTTCAACACCGGTGACCACTCGAGATCGGACAGCGGTCAGTGGGCCTGCTGCTGCTGCTGTTGTTGATGCTGCTGCTGCTGATGTCGCCAATTTTAACAGCTGCTGATGCTTCCAGCGGTCTTGAGTCAGCTGCCATGTGTCATGCCGCTCCTGCTGCGTGTCATGCTGCACCTGTCGTGTGTCATGCTGCACCTGCCGTGTGACCTGCACCTGCCGCACCTGCTGCACCTGCCGCACCTGCTGCACCTGTCGTGTGTCATGCCGCACCTGTCGTGTGTCATGCTGCACCTGTCGTGTGTCATGCTGCACCTGCCGTGTGTCATGCTGCACCTGCCGTGTGTCATGCTGCACCTGCCGTGTGTCATGCCGCACCTGCCGTGTGTCATGCCGCACCTACCGTGTCACCTTCTGCACCTGCACCGTTGCTGACGCTGCGGCGGCCTGCAAAAACACTCGGCAGCGGCTGCTGTCCCGCTGCGTTTGTCTTTTCTTTCGTCTCTCCGGTTCTCGCTTTGTGTGTTCGCACGTTCGCAAGGAACGGCCCAAACTCGAGCGCGAGGTATCTAGCGGGGGGGGGGGAGAGCGGTGGGGGAGTCTTCTAAATCGATTGCGACATGTGCGCGAACCCGATCGTGCCGCGCACGAGCGGCCTGTGCGAGCGCCGTGGTTAGGCCACTGCGCTACGAACCCTGCGGCTCCGGCTTCGATTATCGCTCGTCCCCGCTCCCGGCGAGCGACGGATCTTCGAAGCGTGGCTGAGGTGGCGGATCGACGAGTCCGGCGCGCCTCTTCCCCAGCGCGGCGTGCGAGAGGCAACCCGGCGTGGAATTGGGTCGCGTTCTGGATCGGCGTTTTGAATGTCATCTCAAAACATGGGAATTAGATCGGCGTTCTTCACTAATTTTCGGAGGGGGAGGGGGGGGGGCCCACTTTCGCCGATAAGACATCTGTGCGGGGGCCGCTGCACAATTTGAAACCATTGGGGGTTTGACAGCAGCTCGACGACGATGATGATGCGGAGGTTTTGTCACCGTTTGTGTGTTGTCGGGGTGGTGCCAGTGGGCCTTGCAGGGAAGAACACTGGGATAGGATCGTGGCGACGATGGTGGCGAGTCGCGCGGCCTACCTTGGTGTGCTGTGCGAGCATCACGCCTCTGCATGTCGTTAAATCTCTTCTGATTTGGTGGTCTAGGCAAGGCTGAGAGCATCGTACGCGTCAACGCGGTGGTCGCACACCACGTACGCAAGGCATTGTGGGTGGAAGTCGCGCGGCCTGCCTTCGCGTGCTGTGCGAGCAGCAGCAGCAGCGGCGGCGTTCCGTTTGCTCCGGTCGTCGTTTCCGGCGTCCACGACGCGACCGGTTTGCCCGGTTCGGCGCCCGCGATGGCTCCTCTCGTCGTGTGCACGAAGCTAGGAGGAGGGGCCTCTTTCGACCGACCTCGAGCCCTCGCACCCTCGCGTCGCGCTTTCTGGTTTGGGCCGTTCCCCTAAAGCGAGCAGGAGTTGTACGCGCGTGGTTTTTGTTGTTTTTCAAATCACTTTTCCCGCCTGGGGGGGGGGCAGAGAATCGCGGCATCATTCTCTGGGCCCGAGGATCCTTTTTTTGCGGTGCGGGAATCTTCAGCCGGATATGGGGGTTGGTGGTGGTGGTGGGGGGGGGGGGTTGGTGGATCAGCTGACGAACGCGCATGGCAGTTCGCGATGGCATGCCACGTGTGCGGTTAATGGAGTTTTAAAAAATTGTTTTATTTTTCGTTCATTTTATTTCCTTCGCCGTCGTAAATTTTTTTTGTTAGTGTGGGCAAAACGAACGCGAATTAAAAAAAAGTTTTCAGATTGTTCCACCGTGTTTGGGGGTTTTTGTAACAAACAAAAAAAACGAGTTGTGGCCACCCGCGTGGATTCCCCCTCCCGACGGTGGCCGTGTCGGAGACGCGCCGACCGTCGCGCGGTTCCAGCCCGGCGCGGCCGCCCCGGTTAACGCCGCGCTGCAGCGATACCGGCGACGACGACGCCGCCTGCCGCTGTTGCTCGGCGAAGATCCCGCGGCGTTCGACCCGAGCCCGGTTGGGCCCATCGCCGTGCCGACGGTCGCCGTCCAAATTTGTGTTTTTTTTTTTAATAATTCCACCGCCAAAAAAAATTGATCGATTTGCTCAATTGGGATCGTACACGGATCAACGTCGCCCACCCCCACCCCCCTCTATATCCTGTGAACCTCCCCACCCGCGTTTGTTGACCGGGGCCACGGGCCGACATCGTCGCCCCGCACACCGCGGCCGAAGCGACCGCGTTGGGTGCGACGCGCCGATTGATGCCTGCGGATGAATTATTCTGGAAAGTCCCCGTCCCGTCTCACCCCACCTTGGGTCCCCCCCCCCCTCCCCCCCACGAGAGGGGATTACAGCAGCGAGCATCGCCTCCTGTGCTGCTGGCAGGGTGACAACGCCTACGTGCACGCACGCCAGGTACTGAGCCACACAGGGACAGCTGCCACTAGGGGTTGTGGGCCGTCCTCTTTCAAATGCGTTGAGATGACGAGAGGTGATGATTGTGAAGCGCTCTAAAATCATCCCGGCATGAAAGGGCCGCTATATCAAAAACTACTCGTGACGATATATATTCTTGGTTCTTTCGGTAGTCACGCAGACGGGAAACAATGAAATAATAAAAATATAATAACAAAAATAAAGCACTAAAATTGTATTGTTTTATATTTTTATTATTTTATTGTTTCCCTTCTACGTGGTGACTTTACCGAAAGAACCAAGAATATGAATCCCTGCAGTCTCGAAAGCTTTGAATCAAAATTTACTCGTGACGGTGTTTATTGATGTGCTCAGGCGTGGTGTGCTGGGGTGGTAGTGGTGGTGTGGTCTGGGTAGTGGTTCGGTAGGGGTGGTAGTGGTGGTGTGGTGTGGGTAGTGTGGTGGTGGTAGTGGTGGTGTGGCGGTAGGGGTGGTAGTGGTGGTGTGGTGTGGGTAGTGTGGTGGTGGTAGTGGTGGTGTGGCGGTAGGGGTGGTAGTGGTGGTGTGGTGTGGGTAGTGGTGCGGTAGGGGTGGTAGTGGTGGTCTGGCGGTAGGGGTGGTAGTGGTGGTGTGGTGTGGGTAGTGTGGTGGTGGTAGTGGTGGTGTGGCGGTAGGGGTGGTAGTGGTGGTGTGGTCTGGGTAGTGGTGCGGTAGGGGTGGTAGTGGTGGTGTGGTGTGGGTAGTGTGGTGGTGGTAGTGGTGGTGTGGCGGTAGGGGTGGTGGTGTGGTCGGGGTAGTGTGTTTCCTGGTGTAGTTTTGGTGTTGCGATGGCAATGCTGGGTGTGTGTTGGCGGTGAGGTTGTTGAGTGCTGGTGTGGCGGGGGGGGATTGCGGTGGTGCAGGGGGGGGGAGGGAGGGGGGTGATTTGCCGCTGTCCGTGGAGGTCGAGGGATGTACGGAACGATAATCCACGGAGGGATTATCCGCCCCACCGCCTGCCGCATTCGGTCCCGGAAACACGCGGCCCCCCCTCCACGCAGCCTAAACTGCCCCCCGATTATAATCCCGCATGACCCACTTGACCCGCAAAGCCTCTCGCGAGTAGTCACCGCGACTGGGATCTCGACGATGGCCCTTGCCGTCTCCTCCTCGCGTGTCTTGCCAGGCCCTCAATTTGTGTTTTTGTTGAGTAAACACGCGACCCTCCCCCCACCCACCCACCCACCACCACCCCCCACCAATTGCTCGACAGTTTAACAATCGCACCCAAGGTCGTCCTACCGACGAAATAGAGACACCTTGATTGTGCCAACTGAGCCTCGTTTTAACCGCCCGGCGGCTCCGTTGTTGTGAGCGTCGCTCCTCTTCTGCCCTGCGCCCTTGGCTGGAAGGCGACAGCCTCCGCCCGGCGGCTGGGTTCCCGGTCATCGGCAAAGTCCACTCAGCTCCACATCCTCCCGCATCAGCTCCATCTCCTCCCCAGCCCGTGCCGTGCCCGTTTAGCCCCCCCCCAACCCTCTCCGGCAAATGGAAGCTGCTTGGGCATGCGAACACACACACAGACCGCCCCCCACCCTATATACTTTTAACAGACTGTTGGGGCAACTGGCTGTTAGCGAGCACCTATGAAGGACGGCACGGCACACGAGGGGGTGGGGTGACAAGCACAACGCCCGGCCGCCTTTGTCTCCCCAGTGGCGATGTTTGCACACCGCACAAGGTGCTCATTTGAGGCTGAGTCGACCTAGGGGAGAGACCAGATCCTCACCAAGGGGAGGTAATCGTCACCGGTGTTGGCCGTGAGCGGGAATCGAACTCGAGTGGCCGGGTTCGTAGCACGGCGTGCTAACCGCTGCGCCACCGCTCCCCCAGCCACGCAAAAACACGTTTACACACAGCTCCGCAGATACAGCCACACTGACAGCTACACAGACACAACCACACAGACAGCCACAACCACACAGACAACACACAGACACAGCCACAACGACAGACACAACCACAGACACAACCACACAGATACACAGCCACAACCACACAGACACAAGCACAGACACACAGCCACAACGACACAGACAACCACACAGACACAACCACACAGACACACAGACACAACCACACAAACAACCATACAGACAACACACAGACAACCACACAGACACACAGCCACAACGACACACACAACCACACAGGCACAACCACACAGACACACAGACACAGCCACACAGACACAACCACACAAACACAACGATACAGACAACCACACAGACACAACCACACAGGCACAACCACACAGACACAACCACACAGACAACCACACAGACACACAGACACAACCACAGACACAACCACACAGACACAACCACACAGCCACAACCACACAGACACAACCACACAGACACAGACAACCACACAGACACAACGACACAGACACAGCCACACAACCACACAGACACACAGACACAACCACAGACACAACCACACAGACACAACCACACAGACACACAGACACAACCACACAGACACAACCACACAGACACAGACACAACCACACAACCACACAGACACAGACACAACCACACAGACACAACCACACAGACACAACCACACAGACACAACCACACAGACAACCACACAACCACACAGACACAACCACACAGACACAGACACAACCACACAACCACACAGACACAACCACACAGACACAACCACACAGACACAACCACACAGACAACCACACAACCACACAGACACAACCACACAGACACAGACACAACCACACAACCACACAGACACAACCACACAGACACAACCACACAACCACACAGACAGACACAACCACACAGACAACCACACAGACACGCAAGCACACAGACACAACCACACAGACAAAACCACACAGACACACAGACACAACCACAGACACAACCACACAGACACACAACCACACAGACACAACCACACAGACACAGCCACACAGACACAACGACACAGACAACCACACAGACACAACCACACAGACACAGCCACACAGACACAACCACACAGACAGCCACAACGACACAGACACAACCACACAGACACAGCCACACAGACACAACGACACAGACAACCACACAGACACAACCACACAGACACAGCCACACAGACACAACCACACAGACACAGCCACAACCACACAGACACAACCACACAGACACAACCACACAGACACACAGACACAACCACACAGACACAACCACACCGACACACAGACACAACCATACAGACACAGACACAACCACACAGCCACAACCACACAGACACAACCACACAGCCACAACCACACAGACACAACCACACAGCCACAACCACACAGACACAACCACACAGACACACAGACACAACCACACAGACACAACGACAGACACGACCACACAACCACACAGACACACAGACACAACCACACAACCACACAACCACACAGACACAACCACAGACACAACCACACAGACACAACCACACAACCACACAACCACACAGACAACCACACAACCACACAGACACAACTACACAGACAACCACACAACCACACAGACAACCACACAGACACAACCACACAACCACACAGACACAGACACAACCACACAATCACACAGACACAACCACACAGACACAACCACACAGACACAACCACACAACCACACAGACACGCAAGCACACAGACACAACCACACAGACACACAGCCAGAACCACACAGACAAAACCACACAGACACAACTACACAGACACAACCACACAGACACAACGCCACAACCACACAAGACAACTACACAACCACACAGACACACAGACACAACCACACAGACACAACCACACAGACACACAGCCACAACTACACAGACACAACCACAGACACAACCACACAGACACAACCACACAGACACAACCACACAGACACAGACACAACCACACAACCACACAGACACAACCACACAACCACACAGACACAACCACACAGACAACCACACAGACACAACCACACAGACACAACCACACAGACACAACCACACAACCACACAGACACAACCACACAACCACACAGACACAGACACAACCACACAACCACACAGACACAGACACAACCACACAGACAACCACACAGACACAACCACACAGACAACCACACAGACACGCAAGCACACAGACACAGCCACACAGACAAAACCACACAGACACACAGACACAACCACAGACACAACCACACAGACACACAACCACACAGACACAACCACACAGACACAACCACACAGACACAACCACACAGACAACCACACAACCACACAGACACAACCACACAGACAAAACTACACAGACACAACTACACAGATGCACAGACACAACCACACAGACACAACCACACAGACACAACCACACAGACACAACCACACAGACACAGACACAACCACACAACCGCACAAACACAACCACACAACCACACAGACACAACCACACAGACAACCACACAACCACACAGACACAACCACACAGACAAAACCACACAGACACAACTAGACAGATGCACAGACACAACCACACAGACACAACCACACAGACACAACCACACAGACACAACCACACAGACACAACGCCACAACCACACAGACAACTACACAACCACACAGACACAACCACACAGACACAGACACAACCACACAGACAACTACACAACCACACAGACACAACCACACAGACACAACCACACAGACACAACCACACAGACACAGACACAACCACACAGACACAGCCACACAGACACAACCACACAGACACAACCACAAAGACACAACCACACAGACACAACCACACAGACACAACCACACAGACACAGACACAACCACACAGACACAACCACACAGACACAACCACACAGACACAACCACACAAACACACAGACACAACCACACAGACACAACCACAAAGACACAACCACACAGACAACTACACAACCACACAGACACAACCACACAGACACAGACACAACCACACAGACAACTACACAACCACACAGACACAACCACACAGACACAACCACACAAACACACGGGCCCCGCTTGTGCCCTGGCCTGGTCTATTAATAGAGCAGCGGATCAAGGATCAGCGAATCCACACTCGCGTGAGCGGTAATGAGTTGTGGGGAGTAGAGGGGGGCAGGAGGGGGGCAGGGGGGGGGGCGGGGGGGAGGGGCCAATGGAAATGTTTGTATTGTGAATGTGTAGCGTCCTCTTGTGGCTGGGCACGTGAACACGTGACGATGCGCTATAAAGAAGGGCCATTGCCCGAAACGTCGCCCATTATATATTTTTACGGCCACAGTATTTTCAAATTATAGAAGCTGATCACTATATCGACCGCCCATCCACTCGCTCACCACTCGCTCACTCACTCAACCACCCATCCACTCACTCAACCACCCATCCATTCACTCAACCACCCGCTCACTCACTCAACCACCCATCCACTCACTCAACCAACCATCCACTCACTCACCACCCGCTCACTCACTCAACCAACCATCCACTCACTCACTCAACCACTTATCTACTCACTCAACCACCCATCCACTCCCTCACTCAACCACCCATCCACTCACTCAACCACCCATCCATTCACTCAACCACCCGCTCACTCACTCAACCACCCATCCACTCACTCAACCACCCATCCACTCACTCACCACCCGCTCACTCACTCAACCAACCATCCACTCACTCAACCACCTGCTCACTCAACCACTCATTCACTCACTCACTCAACCACCCATCCACTCACTCACCACCCGCTCACTCACTCAACCAACCATCCACTCACTCAACCACCTGCTCACTCAACCACTCATTCACTCACTCGCTCAACCATGCACACGTTCACCCACCCGCTCACCCACTCGCTCAACAACAGCCGGCATTCGCCACTGAGTGGCGGTGACGTCACCACGGCGCTCGTGCCAAGCTAGGTGCACTTTGAGGCCACGTGAAGTTTGGAAGGCCCGCTGGCAGGGGTTCACGGAACAGACCCAGCAGGTGCCATGGGTTGACTGACTGAGATGACCGGCCGATACACCACCACAAAGACACACACAGGTACACACACAGGTATACACACACACAGGTACACACACAGGTATACACACACACAGGTACACACACAGGTATACACACACACAGGTACACACACAAAGACTCAACTGCCCACAGATACACACACACACACACTTACAAAGACAAAGATCTCCCGTATAGCCTTATCAGACTATTGGGGCAAGTGCTGTTAGCGAGTTGGCACGCTATGGAGGGCGGCACGCCAACACGGGGGTGGGCAGCGCCACGCCCGGCCGCCTTTGTCTCCCCAGTGGCTGGCAGACGGCTGGTAGATGCACCAGCTGTGCCCCCCCCCCCTCCCCCCCCCACTTTGCCAACTCTACGTTTTACCCGCCCGGCGCTCCGCTCGTTGTTGTGAGCGTCGCTTCTCCGCCCTCCGTTGTTGCTGGAGGGCGACTGCCTCCGACTGCCAGCGTCAGCAGCAGCGGCAGCGTCCTTCACGAGCCTCCTCCTCCTCCTCCACAGAGGCCGACACCGCAGGGTCACCGGTCATCGGCGCGGGGGAGACAAAGGCGGCCGGGCGTGGCGCTGCCCACCCCGTCCCCTCGTGTGTGCCGTGCCGGCCTTCATATCCGGTGCTCGGTAGCAGCACTCGCCCCGCCAGGCTGTGGAGGGCTGCACGCGGGAGCCGTGAGCGGTGTTTGGGGAATGTGTGGAGGATGTGATGGGGGTGGAGGTGGAGGAGGAGGTGGGGAGAGAGAAGGAAGAGCGAAAACAAAGACAAATGTCTCCCGTGCAGCTTTCACAGGCTGTAGGGGGCAAGTGCTGTGAGCGAGGGGGTGGGTAGGCAGCACCACGCCCGGCCGCCTTTGTCTCCCGGTCGGCGATGTTTACACACCGCACCAGGTACTCATTCGAGGCTGAGTCGACCTAGGGGAGGCCCAGGACCGGTTTAAATATTCGCCACTGTTATTGGTCGGGAGCTGGAAGTGAAGTCGTGCGGCCGGGTTCGGAGCGCAGCGCGCTAACCACTTCGCCACCGCTCCCCAACGCTGAGACGCACACTGAGACACACACTGAGACACACACACACTGAGACACACACTGAGACACACACTGAGACGCACACACGCACACACTGAGACACACGCTGAGACACACACACGCTGAGACACACTGAGACGCACACTGAGACACACACACACCGAGACACATACACGCTGAGACACACTGAGACACACACTGAGACACACACTGAGACACACACTGAGACACACACTGAGACGCACACTGAGACACACGCTGAGACACACACTGAGACACACACTGAGACACACACACGCTGAGACACACACACACTGAGACACACACTGAGACACACACACACGCGCACTCACACACGCGCACACACTGAGACACACACACGCTGAGACACACACTGAGACACACTGAGACACACGCTGAGACACACACTGAGACACACTGAGACACACGCTGAGACACACACTGAGACACACACTGAGACACACTGAGACACACACTGAGACACACACTGAGACACACACTGAGACACACACGCGCTGAGACACACACTGAGACACACACACACGCGCACTCACACACGCGCACACACTGAGACACACACACTGAGACACACGCTGACACACACACGCACACACTGACACACACTGACACACACACGGACACACTGACACACACACACTGAGACACACACACACACTGAGACACACGCTGACACACACACGCACACACTGACACACACTGACACACACACGGACACACTGACACACACACACTGAGACACACACACACACTGAGACACACGCTGACACACACACGCACACACTGACACACACTGACACACACACGGACACACTGACACACACACACTGAGACACACACACACACTGAGACACACACTGACACACACACTGAGACACACACACACACACACTGAGACACACACACACACTGACACACACACACTGAGACACACACACGCACACACACACTGAGACACACACACTGACACACACACACTGAGACACACACACGCACACACACACTGAGACACACACACTGACACACACACACTGAGACACACACACGCACACACACACTGAGACACACACACACTGACACACACTGACACACTTATCCGCAGCTCAGCGCTGATTTGCCCGCATTGGATCCAACGGCATTGCTCACAAGGCCCTCACAGCGGAGCACAGAGGACACACACAGACACACACAGACACACACAGACACACACAGACACATAGACACACACACAGACACGTACATCGACACACACACAGACACGCACATAGACACACACACATAGACACACACAGACACGTACATAGACACACACTCACACATAGACACACACAGCCACGTACATACACACACACACATAGACGCACACACACATAGACACACACACGCACACACAGACACGTACATAGACACACACAGACGAACAGGCCACGCAGCAAGGCAGCCAGACGCGAGCACAAACACACGCACAGTCAAATGAGCGCTCCCACACACAGAGGCAAATCACACGTGCGTCTATGCGGAGACGCATAGACGCACATCAATACACATCAACACATAGACACACATCAACACACATCAACACATAGACACACATCAACACACATCAACACATAGACACACATCAACACACATCAACACATAGACACGCATCAACACATAGACACACATCAACACATAGACACACATCAACACATAGACATACCTCAACACACATCAACACATAGACACACATCAACACACATCAACACATAGACACGCATCAACACATAGACACACATCAACACATAGACACACATCAACACATAGACACACCTCAACACACATCAACACATAGACACACATCAACACACATCAACACATAGACACGCATAGACACACATCAACACATAGACACACATAAACACATAGACACACATCAACACATAGACACACATCAACACATAGACACACATCAACACATAGACACACATCAACACATAGACACACATAGACACACATAGACACATAGACACACATCAACACATAGACACACATCAACACATAGACACACATCAACACACATCAACACATAGACACATAGACACACATGAACACACATCAACACATAGACACACATCAACACATAGACACACATCAACACATAGACACACATCAACACATAGACACACATCAACACACATCAACACATAGACACACATCAACACATAGACACACATAGACACACATCAACACATAGACACACATCAACACATAGACACACATCAACACATAGACACACATCAACACATAGACACACATCAACACACATCAACACATAGACACATAGACACACATGAACACACATCAACACATAGAAACACATCAACACATAGACACACATCAACACATAGACACACATCAACACACATCAACACATAGACACACATCAACACATAGACACACATAGACACACATCAACACATAGACACACATCAACACATAGACACACATCAACACATAGACACACATCAACACATAGACACACATCAACACATAGACACACATCAACACATAGACACGCATAGACACACACAAACACATAGACACAGGCAGACGGACACAAACGTACACATACACACAGCGACACACACATACAGACACACACATAGAGACACACAGACATACAGACACACACATACGGACACACACACATACAGACACACACACATACAGACACACACATACAAACACACACATAGAGACACACAGACACGTGGAGTCAGGGGCAAGTGGGCGAGGTGCTGGGCGAGTGGTTCCGGACAGTGAACCTAGCCTGGCACCGAACGCAACTCATCGCAAATGAGATCAGCATGGCAGGTGAGTGCTTCCGTTACGATCACCACCATCATCACTATCATTATCGCTATAATCATCACCACCATCATCAGCGTGATCGTGATCATCATCATCAATAGCGTCATCACCATCAACCTCATCACAATCATCACCTCGTCATCATCATCATCATCAGCAGCGTCACTAGAAGCGTCATGACGATCATCACCTCGTCATTCTGATAGTCATCATCATCATCATCTCCCGGAATGACGGAATTTGCCGATGTGTCGAGAGGTGCCTCGATGTGGGTCACATGCAGCAAAGGGACAAAGGTCCCCCGTATAGCCTCCACAGACCGCGTGGGCCAAGTGCTGTTGGCGAGCGGCAGCACAGCTGTAGGCCCACGTGGCTCCCGAGCTGGGGTTGGTGTCAGTCAGCAGCACGTCCCGGCCGCCTTTGTCTCTCCACAGCGCTGACGTTTCTAACGCCACTGGTGTTCACGAACACTCGCCACTGATATTCATGAACACTCGCCACTGATGTTGATGAACACTCGCCACTGATGTTCACGAACACTCGCCACTGATGTTCACGAACACTCGCCACTGATGTTCACGAACACTCGCCACTGATGTTGATGAACACTCGCCACTGATGTTCACGAACACTCGCCACTGATGTTCACGAACACTCGCCACTGATGTTCACGAACACTCGCCACTGATGTTCACGAACACTCGCCACTGATGTTCACGAACACTCGCCACTGATGTTCACGAACACTCGCCACTGATGTTGATGAACACTCGCCACTGATGTTCACGAACACTCGCCACTGATGTTCACGAACACAGTCGCCACTGGTGTTGATGAACACTCGCCACTGATGTTCACGAACACTCGCCACTGATGTTCACGAACACTCGCCACTGATGTTCACGAACACTCGCCACTGATGTTCACGAACACTCGCCACTGATGTTGATGAACACTCGCCACTGATGTTCAAGAACACTCGCCACTGATGTTCACGAACACTCGCCACTGATGTTCAAGAACACTCGCCACTGGTGTTCACGAACACTCGCCACTGATGTTCACGAACACTCGCCACTGATGCTCACGAACACTCGCCACTGGTGTTCACGAACACTCGCCACTGATGTTGATGAACACTCGCCACTGATGTTCACGAACACAGTCGCCACTGATGTAGGCCGCGAGGAGCGGGATTCTCTCACTTCGCTGGGATGATTCGTAGCGCAGTGCGCTAACCACTGCGCCACCGCTCGCTCGCTCGCCGCTCACCCCACACCCCCCCCCCCCACCTTCGTTACACAATGAATACATTTTCTAGCGGTGGTGGAGTGGTTGACGCATTGCGCTACGAACCCGGCGACCTGAGTTCGATACCAGCCCACGGCTTGTATCAGTGGTGGCGAGGGATATCTGTAACCAGTGCTGGACTCCCTCCACCCCCCCTCCACCCTCTCCACCCCACCCCCTTCACCAGCCCGCAATGTACCCGCGTGGTGAAGTATGGTCACACGCGTGGGGGAGGCGGTTCATCCAGCAGTGGATTGACAGAGGGCTGTGATGGTATAATCCACTCCGTAGTTCGGTGTCGTCTTGAAATCGATGCGAAACGTTGAGCTCGATTCATTTGCGACCTACAATCATTGAGCCTTCACTTGCGCCGTTATACGATTATTAAAATATTACAGAGGCGCAGCCCTGCAATTGCCTTCTCACTGCCACCACTCCACCGCCCTCTCGTCTAGACCATTCTTTTTTTAAAATTTAATTGTACCCGGTAAGGTCCCACCGAGCTGGGCTATCACCATGGATAGCAGCTCAACGAAGTGATCTCGTCGTCGTCGTCATCATCATCATCACGTGGGCATTCATACCAGCAGCTAGATAACTCATCGACGCGTGATGTCCATTCTAAATGTGGAGGGGGGGGGGGGGAAACCGGAGGACACGGAGAAAAAACCATCCACGCGACCACGTGGAGAGAGACAGAGAGAGAGAGACGCAGACTCCAAATATACAGCAGCAGCAGGCATCGTCAGGGTCGGGATCGAACCCACGACCTCCCGTAGACCAAGCGAGGTAGTCAACATCTCCTAGCCACCGTGGTGACAGGTGGGGTGTAAGCACACTTTACCCCATCACGGGAAAGGTGGTCCGATCGCTTGATTGCCGTGCCACCCATTGACACTGCAGGGCAGAGCCGATGGAAATTCGGCGAATCGCGACGAACGCCCCGGGCACCGCACGTTTAGGGACCCCCTCCGCCCTGCCTTTCGACGTCTCGGTGCCAGCCGCAAGACGTCCGGTGTAGTTTGAAGACGTTGGGTAGGGGTGGTTTGTTTGGCTGGCAAAGTGGCCACAAAGTGGCGTGGGGTGGCAGACCTGGGGTGGCATACACACACCACACACAACACACACACACCACACACACACACACAACACTCCACACACACACACCACACACACCACACACATACCACACAGAACACACACACACACCACACACACACACCCCACACACACACCACACACACACACCACACACACCACACACACCACACACATACCACACAGAACACACACACACCACACACACACACTCCACACACCACACACACCACACCACACACACCACACACACATCACACACACACCACACACACCACACACACACACACCACACACACACACCACACACATACCACACAGGACACACACACACCACACACACACACTCCACACACACACCACACACACACACCACACCACACACAACACACACACCACACACACCACACACATACCACATAGAACACACACACACCACACACACACACTACACACACCACACACACACCACACACACACCACACACACACATCACACGCACACCACACACACACCACACACACACACACCACACACACCACACACACGCACACCACACACACACCACACACACACCACACACACACACCACACACATACACACACACACCCCACACACCACACACACCAAACACACACCACACACACCACACACACCACACACACACCACACACATACACACACACCACACACACCACACACACACACCACACACACCACACACACACACCACACATACCACACACACACCACACACACACACCACACACACCACACAGACACACACCACACGCACACCACACACACACCACACACACACCATACACATACACACACACCACACACACCACACACACACCACACACACAACACACACACCACACACACAACACACACACCACACACACACCACACACACCACATACACAAACACCACACACACCACAGACATCACATACACCACACACACCACATACACACCACACACCACACACCACATACACACCACACATACACCACACACACAACACACACGCCACACACACCACACACACCACACACACACACCACACACACACATCACACACGCACCGCAACACACACACCACACACACCGCACACACACACCACACACACCACACACATACACCACACCACACACCATACACACACACTACACACACACACCACACACACACACCACACACACACACACTACACACACACCACACACACACCACACAGACACACCACACACCACACACACACCACACACACCACACACACACCACACACACCACACACACCACACACACACCATACACACACCACACATACTACACACACACCACACACACATACACCACACCACACATCACACACTACACACACCACACACACACCACACACACACCACACACACACCACACACACCACACAGACCACACACACACACACCACACATACACCACACACACCACACATACACCACACACACACCACACATACACCACACACACACACCCCACACACACCACACACACACCACACACACACCGCACACACACCACACACACACCGCACACACACACCACACACAGCGCACACACACACCACACACACCACACACATGCACCACACCACACACCATACACACACACTGCACACACACACCACACACACACCACACACACACACACCACACAGACACACCACACACCACACACACACACCACACGCACCGCACACACACTACACACACCGCACACACACACACCACACACACCACACACATACACCACACCACACACCATACACACACACTACACACAAACACCACACACACCACACACACACACTACACACACACCACACAGACACACCACACACCACACACACCACACACAGCACACACACACACCACACATACACCACACACACACACCACACACACACACCATACACACACCCACATACCACACACACACCACACACACATACACCACACCACACATCACACACTACCCACACACTACACACACACCACACACACTACACACCACAAATACACAACATACACACCACACATACACCACTCACACACACCCCACACACACCACAAACACCACACACACCACACACACACCACACACACACCACACACACACCGCACACACACACCACACACACCGCACACACACACCACACACACACCACACACACCACACTCATACACCACACCACACACCATACACACACCCTGCACACACACACCACACACACACCACACACACACCACACAGACACACCACACACCACACACACACACCACACACACCACACGCACACCACACACACACCACACACACCACACACACCACACATACCACACACACACACCACACAGACATACACACGACACACACCACATGCACACACACTACACACACCACACACACAAACACCACACACACCACACACCACACACCACACACACACCACACCACACACACCACATACACCACCCACACCACATACACCACACACACACTACACACACACACCACACACACACCACACACCACACACACCACACACACACCACACATACACCTCACACACCACACATACACCACACACACACACACCCCACACACCACACACACCACACACACACCACACACTACACACACACCACACACACACCACACACCACACACACCACACACACCACACATACACCACACACAGACCACACATACACCACACACACCACACACATACACCACACTACACACCATACACACACACTGCACACACACACCACACACACACACCACACACACACACACTACACACACACCACACACACCACACAGACACACCACACACCACACACACACCACACACACCACACACACACACACCACACACACACACACCACACACACCACACACACCATACACAACACACACACCACACACACCACACACACACCACACACACTACACACACACCACACACACCACACATACCACACACACACACACCACAGCAACATACACACACACCACACACACCACATACACACACACTACACACACACCACACACACACCACACACACAAACACCACACACACCACACACCACACACCGCACACACACCACACCACACACACCACATACACCACACACACCGCATACACCACACACACGCTACACACACCACACACACACCACAAACACATCACACACACCACACACACACCACACACCACACACACACACACCACACACACCACATACACCACACACACACCACACACCACACACACACCACACATACACCACACACACACCACACAGACACGCCACACACACCACACACACCACACACACACACCACACACCGCACACACACACACCACGCACACACACCACACACACACCACACATACCACACCACACACACCACACACCACACACACCACACACACCACACACACCACATCACACACACCACACACACACTATATACACGACACACACAACACACACCACACCTATTACACACACACACACCACACACACACATACCACACACACACACCACACACACCACACATAGACACACCACACACACCACACACACACACACCACACACACCACACACACACCTCACACACCACACACACCACACACACACCACACACACCACACACACACCACACATATACCACACACACACCATACACACAAACACCACACACACACACCACACACACCACACACACACCAACGCAGCCTTGCCTGCCGGAG
Source organism: Petromyzon marinus (assembly GCF_048934315.1). Taxonomy (NCBI): domain Eukaryota; kingdom Metazoa; phylum Chordata; class Hyperoartia; order Petromyzontiformes; family Petromyzontidae; genus Petromyzon; species Petromyzon marinus. The sequence goes on from NC_133722.1 coordinate 3,209,796, forward strand.
GAGCTCACTGATGGGACCGTGCCCAAATCTTTCAAGGATTTGTGAGCTCCTCACACAATCCAGCCTGGTTAAACCCAGGATGGATCGTAGGCAGGCAGGCCAGCCTAAATGTTTCTAACCGGCGAAGATGTTCCATTAGGGGGGTCAACGTTTCGCAAGCGTAGAAAAGGTAGGGGATGACCGTAGCCGAGAAGACCTGAAGCTTAGTGCGGAGCGACAGACCAGGTAGCTTCCACACAGCGTTACGCAACCGATGAAAATATATTTCCGCTCGACTGATTCGGAGTGAAACTTCTGCTGTTAAACTGGAGCCGGTCATAAGCACACTGCCCAGGTATGGGAAACTCTCCACTCTCTCCACAACTGCCCCATCACCGATTGGGAGTTGTGGGTGGAGTGTCCGATGGTATAAAATACCCAGGCAGGTGCTTAGTTTTGGTGGGGCTGATGGTAAGGCCCCATCTCTTAGTGGCACGCTCCAGTCTCAGCAGCAGCGTCTCCAACTCCTCCTCTGAATGAGCAGCTATTACCAAATCATCGGCATACATAACGTGGTTGAGCAATAGGGAGCCATCCCTTGACCGCACCCGGGCATCAATCAGCCTTCCATTATATCTGTACCAAATGGAGATTCCCCTGGTACAGCTATTGAAGGCTACACAAACTACGTGGTCAAAATAGATGTTAAATAACGTGGGAGCCAGAGGACATCCCTGTCGCACCCCAAGGTGTACAGGTAATGGCTCTGACTCCCGGCCACGTAGTTTTACCCAGGCCCGTTCACCATCATGAAGGTCCTTAATGATCGTGAGCAGAGGGTCAGGGACTCCGAAAGTACGAAGAACAACCCAGAGCCCAGGCCTACTGATGGTATCATAGGCCTTGACCAGGTCAATAAAGCAGAGATGTAGGTCTTGCTGGAATTCCTTACACCTCTGCTGTTGCAGACGGACAGAAAATATGGCATCTGTGCAGGACCGCCCTTTCCTGAAACCGCATTGGGGCTCCGCAAGCCTCTCCTCAGCGTGCCTGGCAAGGCGATGTTGAATAATCCTTGCCAGGACCTTTCCCGGCACACTGAGGAGTGAGATGCCCCTGTAGTTGTTACAGTCTGTGCGGTCCCCCTTCTTAAAGAGGGGGACCACCAGGGCATCCTTCCAATCCTGCGGAACCCGTCCAGTGGTCCAGACTGTTGTTATGATGTCATATAGGGCAGTCTGTGCACAAACGCCACCCTCCCTCAGCATTTCACTTGGGAGATCATCTCTGCCCGGTGCCTTTCCTGGTCTCAGACTCCGGATCGCCTTCAGTACTTCCTCAACAGATGGCACCTCAGCCAGCCACTCACAGGGGGTGACTTCCAATATTTGAGGCACTGCAGTCTCAGCAGGGTCATCCCCACTTTGTGCCACGATGTTTTCCTGGCTGAGGGATTTCCCCTCCCCCAGGACCTCACAGAAATGCTCAGCAAATCTGCAAACCTGTTCCTGGGGGTCGGAGATTGGATCACCGTTTTTCCCCTAATGATGGTAATAGGTGCGGCGCTGCAGGTTACTTTTTTGATGGAGTTAAATAGAGGTTTGTGATTTGTGATCGCGGGCCACTGAGGCAGACACACACATACACCACACACACACACACCACACACACACACACCACACACATACACCACACACCACACACACCACACACACACACCACACACACACACCACACCCACACCACACACACACACCACACACACCACACACCACACACACCACACATCACACACACCACACACACCACACACACACCACACACACACACACCACACACACCACACACCACACACACCACACACACCACACACACACCACACACACCACACACACCACACACACCACACACACACCACACACACTACACACACACCACACACACCACACACACACCACACACACGACACACACACCACACACACACACCACACACACACCACACACACCACACACACCACACACACACCACACACACCACACACACACCACATACACCACACACCACACACACACACCACACACACCACATACCACACACACACCACACACACCACACACCACACACACCACACACACACACCACACACACCACACACCACACACACACCACACACACCACACACCACACACACACCACACACACCACACACCACACACACCACACACACCACACACACACCACACACACCACACACCACACACACCACACACACCACACACACCCCACACACCACACACAGCACACCACACACCACACACACCACACACACACACACCACACACACCACACACACCACACACCACACACACACCACACACCACACACACCACACACCACACACACCACACACACACCACACACACAGCACACCACACACCACACACACCACACACACCACACCGGGAGGTAGAATGGAACCAACAAACTCCGGATCGCAAGTCCAGTGCACTGGCCGCCTAATCGCCAGATCACCCCCCCCCACCACCAATCCCCCCACCAACCCCTCACCACCAACCCCCACCACCACTAACCCCCCCACCAACGCCCCCCCCCACCACCCGCTCACCACCAACCCCCCCACCAACCCCCACCACCAACCCCCCCCCACCAACCCCCCCACCAACCCCTCACCACCAACCCCCACCCCCACCAACCCCCCCACCAACCCCCACCACCAACCGCTCACCACCAACCTCCCCCCACCAACCCGAGTTGCGAGCGATTATGGAACTCTTTCTGGCAACGTTCAGCAGTGAGCCGAGACCAGGCCACCGTGGGGGTGGATGGTTGGACACCCACCACCGCAGTGTAAGAATGGCAGCGGTCGCACCTTGCAGGTGACAAGTCGATGGTCAGTGGACAGATCAGGTCTACAAGGCGACCTGATGTCCTGTTCCACCACTATGTAGTCCAAGCAGATGTTCGCTGCTTGGAGCGAGCGTACATCCGTGATGTTGTGTGGAAGCGCCGATGCCGGCACAGCGTGTTGGTGATGGCACGTTCACGGGCTGCACAGAACGGAAGCAGCCTCCCGCCGTTGCTATTAAGCTGACCCGGCCCAATGCCTTCCAATCACTCCGGCCCAGGTGCCTGCGTCATGACCAACTAACTCGGGCATTGAAGTCACCCAACATGATGACTCTATCCCGAGGGGCCACTTTAGCCGGCACCTGTGACAGGAGGTCATCGAAGGCATCTGACTCATCGGCCTTGCCTGCACCCGGCCACTGATGTCTCGCCTTCAGTCGAGGGGCATTGGCTACCGACGCAATCACCGCTCATCGAGAGCACAGTAGCCCTGGCTCCCACGCCTCCCCACGCCCGCTTCATTATTTTATTGAGAAGAAGAGCGACTGACGCCCCGTCCCGCGTGGAAGTTTCCTGCTCCGAGTGGAGGACCCAAAACCAGCGCCACTCCACTGGACCCTCCTCTATTCCACAGAGGTCCAGGCAGTAGCGGTCTGCCTCCTGACAGAGGGCGGGCAGCCTCTCCTCCCCGCCACACACACACCAAGTACAAAGCAAAGATGTTCCGTAGAGCCATGGGGAATGTTGGGGAAAGTGCGGTTAGCAAGCATCTACTGAGGCCAGCCAGTATCACGCCCGACCGCTGTTATCTCCACAGTGCTGATGTTCGCACACTGCACGAGGTTTACCCAACGCTCAGTGGACCCACTGATGTTCGCACACTGCACGACAGGCATCGAACTCTCGGTCACTGGGTTAGGTAGGTAAGCAGTGGATAGAGAATGGTGGCGCGGTGGTTAGCGAACCAACGAGATACGCAATGAACCACCGCTCCCCACCACACACACACAGTGAGCTAACCACCGCGCCACCGCTCCCCACTCTCACACACACACAGTGAGCTAACCACCGCGCCACCGCTCCCCACTCTCACACACACACAGTGAGCTAACCACCGCGCCACCGCTCCCCCCCCCACACACCACGCGTCCATCGCTGAGGCTGTGTCCCTGACACACGGAGCCCCCCCAGGGGCAATGAAACTGAGGGCACGTGAGGGACACGGGGGGTGGGGGGTGGGGGATGAGGGGGCGAGGGGGGGGCACTGGGAGAGGGGCACGTGTCACGTGATGATAATGATGGTTGATGAGGTTGGCTACATCTACTAATCACAGCAGGATCAAAACGAATGTTTGCACGTTGTTATTTTTCTTTTGGGTTATTTTTCCATTCCGCGTTTATTTTTGCGACTCCAATTTGCACGCCCCCGACTCGCGATGTCTCGGCACAGACGCGGGATTTCATTTCCCCAAACGCGACCCGCAGCGACACGCGGGTGTCATCATCACCACCACCACCACGCTCACGCCTAGCACTCCACTGGGAATATCGCACTCACTCATAGCACACTCACACACACTCACACACTCACACACACACTCACTCATAGCACACTCACTCATAGCATACTCACTCCACACTCACTCACACACACTCACAGCACACTCACAGCACACTCACAGCACACTCACAGCACACTCACTCACTCACACTCACAAAACAAAGACAAAGATCCCCCGTATAGCCTTAACAGACTGTAGGGGCACGTGCTGTTAGCGAGCACCTATGAAGGCCGGAACGGTACACGAGGGGGTGGGTGACCAGCACCACGCCCGACCGCCTTTGTCTCCACAGTGGCGATGTTTACACAACGCACCAGGTACTCATTTGAGGCTGAGTCGACCTAGGGGAGGCCTGGGACCGGATCAGATAATCGTCACTGGTGTTGGCCGTGAGCGGGAATCGAACCCGTGTCGCCGGGTTCATAGCGCAGCGCGCTAACCGCTACACTATCGCTCACACACTCACTCACACACACACTCACTCACACACACTCACACACACTCACACACACACACTCACTCCCACACACACACTCACACACTCACTCACTCACACACTCACTCACAAACACTCACACACACTCACTCACATACTCACACACACTCACTCACACACTCACTCACACACACACTCACACACTCACTCACACACACACACTCACACACTCACAGCATACTCACTCACACACTCACTCACAAGCACTCACTCACACACACTCATACACTCACACACTCACTCACACACTCACACACACTCACTCACACACACTCACACACTCACACACACTCACGCACTCACACACTCACTCACACACACTCACACACTCACACACACTCACTCACACACACTCACACACACACACTCACTCACACACTCACTCACACACACTCACACACTCACACACACTCTCTCACACACACTCACTCACACACACTCACTCAAACACACTCACTCAAACACTCACTCACACACACTCACACTCACTCACGCACTGCACACTCACTCACACACACTCACTCACATACACTCACTCACACTCACACACACTCACTCACACACACTCACATACACTCACACACACTCACTCATAGCACACTCACAACACACTCACTCACTCGCACACTCACTCACACACACTCACTCACAGCACACACACTCACACTCACTCACTCACATTCACTCACACACTCACACACTCACTCACGCTCACTCACACACTCACTCACACACTCACTCACACACTCACGCTCACTCACTTACACACTCACACACACTCACTCACACACTCACTCACACACACTCACTCACACTCATTCACTCACACTCGCTGCACACTCGAGACAATGCCAGGCAGACAGAGCGGCCTCTGATTGGGCCTCTCTCTCTCTCACCAACCCGGGTGTGGGTGTCACGCGTGGACGTGACATGTGGAGGCCGAGTGAGATGTTTATTGTCGTCCGAAGTAGAGCCGAGTGTTGTTGAGCGAGAGCACGTGTCCCCACCTCTCACTCACTCGTCACTCATTCACTCTTCACTCTTCACTCATTCACTCACTCATTCACTCATTCACTCACTCATTCACTCATTCACTCACTCATTCACTCACTCATTCACTCTTCACTCATTCATTCACTCATTCACTCACGCATTCACTCTTCACTCATTCACTCACTATTCACTCACTCTTCACTCATTCACTCACTCATTCACTCTTCACTCATTCACTCACGATTCACTCATTCATTCACTCTTCACTCATTCACTCACTCTTCACTCATTGACTCACTCATTCACTCTTCACTCATTCACTCACTCTTCACTCATTCATTCACTGTTCACTCACTCTTCACTCATTCACTCACTCTTCACTCATTAACTCTTCACTCATTCACTCTTCACCCATTCACTCTTCGCTAATTCACTCACTCATTCACTCACTCTTCACTCATTCACTCACTCTTCACTCATTCACTCTTCACTCATTCACTCTTCACTCATTCACTCACTCTTCACTCACTCTTCACTCATTCACTCACTCTTCACTCATTCACTCACTCATTCACTCACTCATTCACTCACTCATTCACTCAATCTTCACTCATTCACTCATCACTCACTCTTCACTCATTCACTCTTCACTCATTCACTCACTATTCACGCATTCATTCACTCTTCACTCATTCACTCACTCTTCACTCACTCTTCACTCATTCACTCACTCTTCACTCATTCACTCTTCACTCATTCACTCTTCACTCATTCACTCACTCGTCTGCCACTCGCCCACTCACTAAGCCCTCCACTCACACACCCCATGTGTCAGGGGAGACAAAGGCGGCCGGGCGTGGTGCTAACTACGCCACGCCCTTGTCAGTCGTGCCAGCCTTAATAGGTGCTCGCTAACAGCACTTGCCCCAACAGTCCGTTAAGCCTATACGGGTGATCTTTATATCTGCCTCTGTGCGCGTGTGTACGTAGGTGTACAAAGGCGCGTGTTCTTGTTTCGCCTATCATAGGTGCTCGCTAACAGCACTTGCCCGAGCAGTCGGTGTAGGCTACCTGGGGGATCTCTGCTTGTGTACCTGTGTGTGTGTGCCCTTGGAACGGTCAGCGCGCTGCGCTACGAACCTGGCGACCCGAGTTCGATTCCCGCTCACGGCCAACAGCGGTGACGATTGTCTGAACCGGTCCTGGACCTCCCCTAGGTCGACTCAGCCTCAAAAGAGAACCTGGTGCGGTGGATAAAAACATCGCCACTGGTGAGACAAAGGCGGCCGGGCGTGGTGTTGGCCACCCACCCCCTCGTGTGCCGTTCCGGCCTTCATAGGTGCTCGCTAACAGCACTTGCCCCTACAGTCTGTTAAGGCTACACGGGGGATCTTTGTCTTTTGCCCTTGATAAGGATCTGTGAACAGGACGAATCTATTGACCAGGATCCGCCCGGGACGCAACTGATATTGAAATGCGCTCAGCGGTCGAGTCACGTGCTAAGCCAATGACCTATACAGTCTATATATACTGTATACTGTATTGATGATGACACGTGTGTATGTGCCTATGTGTGAGTGCACTTGCCCCGGTGTCTTGTTTGTGAAGAGCGGTGGCGCAGTGGTTGGCGCACTGCAATTACGAATCCGCTCACGATCATCAATAACAATTGGGCGATTATTTGAACCGGTCCCGAGCCTCCCCGAGGTCGACTCAGCCTTAAATGAGTACCCGGTCCCGTGTGTAAACATTGTTACTGGGGATACAAAGGCGGCCGGGTGTGGTTGCTGGCCACCCACCCCCCTCGTGTGCCGTGACGGCCTTCATAGGTGCTGCTCGCTAACACCACTTGCCCCAACAGTCTGCTAAGGCTACACGGGGAATCTTTGTCTTTGTAGGTGCTACTCGCTAACAGCACTTGCCCCGGCAGTCTGCTAAGGCTACACGGGGAATCTTTGTCTGTGTGCGTCTGATCCCCTCTGGGATTCAGTGCCATCGGGCTCAGGCAGCCAAACTAGGGCACGCTCCTGGTTCTTAGGGTTCTACCTGACAAAGACAAAGATCCCCCGTGTAGCCTTAACAGACTGTTGGGGCAAGTGCTGTTAGCGAGCAACACCTATGAAGGCCGGCACGGCACACGAGGGGTGCGTGGCCAGCACCACGCCCGACCGCCTTTGTCTCCCTAGTGGCGATGTTTACGCACCGCACCAGGTACTCATTTGAGGCTGAGTCAACCTAGGGGAGACCTGGGACCGGTTCAGATAATCGTCACTGGTGTTGGCCGTGAGCGGGAATCGAACCCGGGTCGCCGGGTTCGTAGCGCAGCGCGCTGACCGCCACTACACGACCACTCCCCACCTGGCACGCACCTCTACACATCCACAGCATCGGACTCTATTAAAGTATCTCTCTCGCTCTCACCACACCATCGTATTCCTTCCTCTCTTTCCCCAGTCTCTCTCACTCCTCACTCTCCCTACTCTCCCTCCCCTCTCTCCGAGCCTCTCTCCCTCCACTCTCTCTTATCTCTCACTCTCCTCTCACCTTCTCCTCTCTCTTATCTCTCCCCACTCTCCATTCGCTCTCTCCCTCTCTCTCTACTTCAACTGTCTCTTCTCTCTCGTGCTCGAGCCTTTGCCAAATCTCTCTCCCTGCTCCCTTCCCTCTCTCTCCACTCTCCATTCCCCCTCTCTCCACTCTTTCTCCCCCTTTCTATCTCTCTCCACTCTCCCCACTCCCTCCCCACCTGCTCCACATCTCTCCCCCATCTCTCCCCCATCTCCCCATCTGTCTCTCCTCTCTCCCCCATCTCCCCCCCCCCCTCTCTCCCCATCTCTCCCCATCTCTCCCCCTTTCTCCCCCATCTCTCCCCCTCTCTCCGTCATCTCTCCCCCATCTCTCCCCTCTCTCCCCATCTCCGCCGTCTCTCCCTATCTCTCCCCATCTCCCCCCTCTCTCCCCATCTCTCCCCTCTCTCCCCATCTCTCCCCATCTCCGCCCTCTCTCCCTATCTCTCCCCCCTCTCTCCCCATCTCTCCCCCATCTCCCCCCTCTCTCCCATCTCTCCCCATCTCCCCCCTCTCTCCCCATCTCTCCCCCATCTCCCCCCTCTCTCCGCCATCTCTCCCCCTCTCTCCTCCCTCTCTCCTCCCTCTCTTCTCCCTCTCCCCCCCCCCCTCTCTCCCCCATCTCTCCCCCATCTCCCCATCTGTCTCTCCTCTCTCCCCCATCTCCCCCCCCCCTCTCTCCCCATCTCTCCCCCTTTCTCCGTCATCTCTCCCCCATCTCCCCCCTCTCTCCCCATCTCTCCCCCATCTCCCCCCTCTCTCCCCATCTCTCCCCATCTCCCCCCTCTCTCCCCATATCTCCCCTCTCTCCCCATCTCTCCCCATCTCCCCCCCCCCCATCTCTCCCCCTCTCTCCGCCATCTCTCCCCATCTCCCCCCCCTCTCTCCCCATCTCTCCCCCCCCTCTCTCCCCCATCTCCCCCCGTCTCTCTCGGGAGTTGCAGCACCACAACATTCTGCCGACGGAGCTAATTTGACGGTCACGTGGCCTTCGTAGCCCAGGGGAGTTTTAAATCAGCTCGGACACGAAAGGTGACGAGGAGGAGAAACGCCATCGCAATCATCGTCATAATCATCGTCATAATCATCGTCAAGGTCCTCATCGTCATCATCTTCAAGATCCTCATCATCATTATCAAGATCCTCATCGTCATCATCATCAAGATCCTCATCGTCATCATCATAGTCAAGGTCCTCATCATCGTCATAATCGTCGTCAAGGTCCCCATCGTCATCATCATCAAGATCCTCATCGTCATCAAGATCCTCATCGTAATCATCAAGATCCTCATCGTAATAATCAAGATCATCATAATCATTAAGATCCACATCGTCATCATCATCAAGATCCTCATCATTGTCATCAAGATCCTCATCGTCATCATGTTGTTTTTGTTGTTGTTGTTGTTGTTCTCCTCCCATTATCTGTTTATAGGTGGCGTTGTGTCGCCACTCTGGAAGGGTTTAGCCAGAGCTCGATCGATTTAATTTTTGGTCCGCGTTTTGGGCAACTGAGAAAACGGGAGACGCCTTCTGGCGTTGCTGGGCCCAAAGGGCAGCAGCAGTTTGGGGCGTTTGGGTCGATTCGACTTTGGTGATCGGCTCGCATGGAGCAGCAGTCACCTGAACGGAGTTGAGCCGGTTTTGTGCGAGTTGCCCGGGTCAGGGATTTTTCGTCGTCTGCTATGGGTGGGGGCCAACTCCGTAGCACGACGTTGGGGGCTTGTGGAGGCGTTCAGGCAGTGCATGGTGGCAGCGGTGTGCAAGTGGTTCAACATTTATTTGCTGGTGCTATTTGGTGGAAGAGCGTTTAAAGTCGATCGCACGTTGCCAGAGCTGAAGGAAAGCAAGGCGGATTTAATTTCCCTAGCAGGTGCAGTGGGGGGGGGGGGGGGCGGGGGGGCTTTGAGTAGCTTTGTGCAAGGATGCGTTGGCACGAAGCCAGATATTGATCGGTGAGAAGCTTGCGGTGTTCTTGAATCGGAAGAGCTTTGGTTTCTTGGTGGAGATGATCAATGGGCGCCATGAGGCGGCATCCTGTGGCGAGGCGAAGTGCCGGGGGTTTTGGGGAGGGGGGGGGTTGGAGCTTTTGGTAACCTGTAGAGGAGAGGTTTGGGCACCAAATGGGTCCGGCGTAATTGATGATGGGACGTCCAATGGCTTTGTAGGTTAGGAGTAAAGTCTCCTTTTGTTGACCCCAAGATGTGCCGGCTAGAGGTCCTAAGACTTCATTTCGTTTGTTCACTTTTTCGTGGACGTTTCTGCCGTGTTGAGCGAAGCTGAACATGGGGTCAAAGGTTACACAACTAGAATTTTTGGGGGTTTTTTTGATAGTGGGAGGCGTTGGTTGTTTATTTTGACGTTGGGATGTAAGTTGGCTCGATGAGGATCAGGTGTGAAAAGGGTGACTGTTGATTTGGATGTTGAGAGTTGAAAGCGATCTATTGGCTGGGAAAGTGCTGAGCCGTTTTAGATCGGAGTTGATGGAGTTTCCCATTTTGGGTATATTTTAATTAGAAGTGTAAACTGTGATGTCGTGAGCATAGCTGACTACGTGTACTCCTTTTGGAGGAGTTGGTAGATCGTGGAGGTAGGCGTTGAACAGCGCTGGGGATATTATTGAACCTTGTGGTACTCCTGCATGAATGTTCCGTGAGGAGGATTGAATATCACGAAAGAGAGCGCGTGATTGGCTGCCCCTTGGGTAATTTGTAAGCCAGCAAACAGGGCCTGATGGTAGCGTAGAACCCTGGATGTTGTTGATGAGCGTGAGGTGGCTAACGGTGTCGAAAGCCTTTGTAAGGTCAAGGGAGGCGACGATAGTGCGAGATGGGGGCTTGTTCTCATTGAAACCGTTTGCAATTTGGGTGGTCAAGTTGAGAAGAGTTGTTGTTGTTGAGTGTGCAGAGCGAAAGCCATGTTGATGAGATGAAGGAGGTAAGTTGGTGGTGATGATTGGAAGGATGAGGGCCTCTAAAATCTTGATTGATAGGCAAAGTAGGGAATTCGGCCTGTAGGACGTTGCTTGATTTAGGTCTTTGCCGGGTTTTGGAAGTGGGATGATTGTCGATGATTTCCAGATGGCCGGAATGAGGTTGCACTGGAGTGAGGCGTTAATGGTAGTGGCGAGAAACTTTATGCCAAGGGGTGCCGAGGTGTTTGAGGTGGGGCATAGCTATGCCATCAGGGACAATTGCGGAATAATTTTTGGCTTTTTTGATAGCTAGTTTCACCTCTTCAAGGTGAAATGGGGGGCGTCGTTTAGGGGTAGTTCCTTGATTTGACGGATTTTTTTGACGGGTAGATTTATTGGAAGAGTGTGGGGCGACTGATGAGAAACGTTTGTTGAAATGGTTGGCAATGTTTAAGACGGATTTGTTGTTGAAAGCGATTACGCAATTGGGTGGCGGTTTGGAGTGTCCGTCAAAGGCTTTGATGGTCTTCCAAAGTTTTGATGAGTTTTGGCGGTGGTCAAAAGATTCAACAAACTCGTGCCAGCGTTCTGTTTTTGGCTCGATTGATTAGCTTTGTGATTTCAATATTGAAGGCTGTGATTTGTGGTGAAGTAGGATTTTTAGTCCTCAAAGCGTTTCGTTGGTTTATTAGCGTTGAAGCTTCTTTCGGGAGGCAGGGAAGGTGTTGCTTGTAGCAGCCCGCCGGGATGGTGTGCTTGGTGGTAGTTGCGATGATGTTTCTGAAAATCTTCTCAGATCTTGATTTGAAGCTTTCGTGACTGCAGGAATCCACACTCTTTGGTTCTTTCGGTAAAGTAATCACGTAGGTAGAAAAATAATAATAGATCACGACGCTTCGATCACCACACAAGCGATCGTGCTCAAGTGGGATGAGCAAAGCCCAGACCGCCACGATTGCTTGTGTGGCGATCGAAACATCGTGATCTATTGTTATTATTTTTCTACGTGGACTTTACCGAATCAACCAAAGAGTAATCTTTTCAGAGTTATTGTGCGGATGTGCGGATATGGTTGATGTTGTCGGCGGAAAATGCTGAAGTTAAAAGTGTCCAGTTGGCCTTTTAAAAAGTTGTAATACGAGCGGTTTTTAGGAGTTTGTGAAGGCTTGGCGGCATTGAGGGTCAACGCAATCGGTAGGTGGTCGGATCCAAGGGCCCTAAAGGCTTGCCAGTCGATTCATGAAAGGAGATTTCCTGACGCTATTGAGATATCTGGTGAGGATGAAGAAGGGCCAGGTGACGGAACTCTGGTTCGATTCTTTTACATTGAGTACCCCATAGAGGGAGCCGTTCAAGATATCGGCAAAGAGGTCGCCACGTGCATCTGAAAGGGCAGAGTGCCAAAGTTTGTTGTGGGCGTTGAAATCTCCAAAAACAATTGAGTCGTTGTTTGGTAAAAGTCGATTTATCTTGAACTGATAGTTGGGAGGGCAAGAACTTGGTCGCTGGGATGTAGACGTTGATTACAGTGAGTGGGCCTAGATGGGATTTGATACGGACGCTTAAGACTTCTGTGGTGATATCAGAAGGAGGCATTGGGATTTTAATTTCTTCAAATTGAATGCTGTTATGGATGAGGAAAGCTATTACCGCCACCAGCTGTTGGTCGGTCTCGACGGAGGAAAGTGAAATTTTGAAAGTTTGGCGGGCGAAAAGTAGATTTAAACTTTGTTTCTTGGATGGCGGCTATATTAATGGAGTTTTGTCGTAGAAAGGTGCCGAGTTCAATTGATTTGTTGTTGATGCCGTTGATAATAATAAGGTTTTTCCCCTTTTTTCTGGAAACAAAACTGAAACCTTTTGACAAGGATTCATGTCTGCATTAACCACAATACCTGCAGCCAAAATGCAAACAAAAAACATACTATGATAATATATGCATTGTCCTTGAAACTGATTGGTCCACACCAAGGGACGGCCTTCTTTTGAGCCTCGACCCAATTGGTGCTCGACCAGATGACGCCAAAAGGCGTACTAAAGGCGTACTAAAAAAGGGGAAAAACCTTATTATTACATTTTGGTACTGGCAAAAGAGGTCTAATGATGTAGATGCCGTTGATGTTTAGTTGAAACGATTTTTAGGTCGTTTTTTTGTTGTGGACGTTTTGTTGTGGTTGAAACGGTGGTTGCAATGGATGAGGTGGTGGTGCCGGTGCGGTTTTGCAAGGTGGAGTTGTTGCAGTGGATGATGTACAATATTTGCAGAACCGGCCGGAATTTGAACTGGGGATGCGAAGCTAAAGTCGCGCAGCGTTTGTGGCTACCAAGCTTCGCAACTGTTTGCGTGGGATATAATTTGCATCGGCGTTCTTGCCGCAGCCGCCAACAAAGGAAAAACTGGGCCTGGGTTCAATTCGACGTCCCCAGCAGTAATGAGAAGCCAGCTCCAGCACGCCGGGAGGCCTGGGATAGCTGACTGGCGACAAAGCGGGAAGGTGCGAGGGGCGACGTCGCCGTTTGCGAAGTGCTTTCCTAGGGCTTGGACTCTCCACTTCGAACAAGCAGCAACACTGAAGAGTCATCGTCATCATCATCAAGATCCTCATCGTCGTCATCATCATCAAGATCCTCATCATCATCATCATCAAGATCCTCATCGTCATCATCATCATCAAGATCCTCATCGTCATCATCATCATCAAGATCCTCATCCTCATCATCATCAAGATCCTCATCGTCATCATGATCATCAAGATCCTCATCGTCATCATCATCATCAAGATCCTCATCGTCATCATCATAAAGATCCTCATCGTCATCATCAAGATCCTCATTGTCATCATCATCATCAAGATCCTCATCGTCATCATCATAAAGATCCTCATCGTCATCATTATCAAGATCCTCATCATCATCG